>NC_087164.1:4127422-4209922 GCF_035594125.1 Scylla paramamosain | reverse complement strand
TGTGTGTGGCTGTGGTGGGGGTCCTGCAGCACCCACAGGAAGGAGTGTAGTATGAGATCAGAAGAGAAATGAACCGCAAAATATGCATAGAACTCGTGAAGATCAAGATGGAACGAATGGCAGGGTAGAAGGGCAACGTGAGCTTCCTGGACATGGATGGGATCCTTGACCAAGACAAGTTCTTCGGGAGAGACAGGGTCCACCTCAACCACAACGGGAAGGAGAAGCTAGGACGACGACTGGCCGAGTGGATGAGGAGGAAGCAAGTGTGTGGTGTGGACGAGGTGTGACGATGACCCACAGATGACAGCAGATGTGGAAGAGAAGAGACTAACCAGGCAAGTAAATGTGTGAAGATTGGCTGTATGAATGTGAGAGGATGGGGTATGAAAATGTTTGAGGATGTATGCAAGGAGCTCAGCGAGTAGAGGTTTGACTTAGTCAGGCTTACTGAGACTCACCTGAGAGATGATGTACGAATGAAGGGATGACGATGTAGTGGTTATGAGTGAATTGGCAGATGAGCTTCAAAGTCTGCTGTATGTAGATGGGTATGGAAGAAACTGGAGTGAGGTTAGCAGTGAGAAAAGCAAGGTAATGATTGTGAATAGGTCAGAGGATGAAAGTAATGTGGTATGGAGATGAGATGGAAAGAAAGAGATGCTGGAATGATTCAAGGAGAAAGAGGCCCCGATGTATGAAAAGTGGTATGATGGAAGCCTGGGCGGTGATCTCTTCCAAGCTAAGGCACAATGTATGGATGTGACTGCATGGAGTTACAAATGGTCTGAGTCCCACAGCAAAGTGTGCCAGATGTGTTTTAGGAGAGGATGAGACAGTCGAGCATGTGGTGCTAGAGTGTGTGAAGTATGCCAGAGACAGGAATGAGATGATGCAAATGATTCTGATTGAGTTAGGGTATGACAGGAATGAAAGAGTGAAGAAGCCAGGAATGAAGTGGATGGTGTTGCTGCTGGGACTGTGTAGAGAAACAAATGAAAGGATGATTGAGGCAGTGAAAGTTTCTGGAGAGAATGTGGCATGCCAGATGTAGGAACAATTAGTGTTGGGGATGCTATTTGTTTTTCTTTTTTTCCTTTCTACAGGAGTTGCCAATCCAAAGGCCTGGCTTAGGAGTGATCCCAAGCCACGTGTACCATCAAGATAAAGATTGTCGTCCAGTGGTGTGTACAAGTGGCTTTGCCTTGCTCTCTGAGTTTTGTGGTTTATTTCCTCTTGCTTGTATGCTGAAGTACTCTGAAGATGGTGATGAGTGCATGTGGTTCATGCGAGGAGAGAGTGGTGAACAAGCAAAGGGCTGTAGCATGTGAGAGGTGCATGGCCTGATTCCATGAGCCTGGCCATGAGGGAGACCAACATGAAGCCGCTGGGGTTCGAGCTTCTGGTGTTCCTATGCTGGGAATGCCTGAGCAAGAGCCTTAATGAGTGGAGGAGTCAGGATGAGGAAAAAGAAGAGAGAGTGGAGCAGAGCACCCAGACAGAAAACCTGATGAAAGAGGCAGAAGCACAGACGACGAGGACTGAAGAGAGAAAAGACCAGCAAGAAGTGGTGGAAGTGGCTAGAACAGACAGACGCCCAAGGAAGAAGAGAATGGTAATCAAGAAAACCCCAGTACGTGTCATTGGAGACGGCATGGTAAGGAAGACTCCTGACTTCGTGAGAAGGGAAATTGAGTGCACCAGCATGGAAGGTGCTAAGATCTAAGACATCAAGATGAAAGTCAAGGAAGAAGTGCAAGAAATGGAAGAAAGAAGCCTGCTAGTGATTCAAGGAGGAGGCAACAACTTGGTAGAGACAGGTGCTGAAGAAACAGTAAAGGAAGTGATAGAAGCAGTGAGGGCAGCAGAAGAAAAGAAGATGTGTGTGGCTGTGGTGGAGGTTCTGCAGCACCCATGGGAAGGAGTGCAGTATGAGAAGGTCAGAAGAGAAACGAACTGCAAGATATGCATGGAACTCATGAAGGTCAAGATGGAATGGACGGCAGAGAAGAAGGGCAATGTGAGCTTCCTAGACATGGATGGGATCCTTGACCAGAACAAATTCTATGGGAGAGGCGGGGTCCATCTCAACCACAACAGGAATGAGAAGCTAGGACGTCGACTGGCTGAATGGATGAGGGCAAGGCAGGTGTGTTGTGTGGACAAGGCATGACGAGGAGGACCCACTGATGTCAGTGAATGTGGAAGAGAAGAGACTATCCAGGTGAGTAAATGTGTGAAGACTGGCTGTATGAATGTGAGAGGATGGGGTGTGGGCAAGTTTGAGGATGTATGCAAGGAGCTCAGTGAGTGGAGGTTCAACTTAGTTGGGCTCACTGAGACTCACCTGAGAGATGTACAAGTGGAGGGATATGAGTATGTTATGATTGGAAAGGGGCATAAGACACAGGAAACATTGGGAGGAGGCATAGCCCTACTCTGCAAGAAAGAAAGGGGACTGAAAGTAGAGGAGATTGATGTGGGGGAGTGTACAAGTAGTGAGGATGTGCTTGCAGTCAGAGTGGAATGCATGGATGGTCGTGGCAGACCAGAGAAAGTGGTACTGGTGGTAGTGTACATGACTTTCATGGGTGAAAAAGAAGAGAGGGAAAAAATAGGAGGAAGTATGACATACTTAAGAAAGTTGTGAGAGAGCATGGAGAGGAGAGAGTGCTACTTATGGATGACAAGAATGCACATGTGAGAACACTGGGGGAACAGGTGAACAGGAATGAAGAAATGCTTGAGGAGTTTGTTGATGAACTGGAGCTGGAAAATGTGAATGTTACTTTGGCAGAGGGGTGTGTGACTTGGAGTGCAATTGACTACGTGTTGGTGAATGGAAGAATGCGTGAAATTGTGTCGCATATGTGGATACATGAGGATGGTTTGGTTGATATTGTGTATGATCACAACATGCTGGTTGTGGAGTGCTTGATGCAGGGTGAGAATGAAGTGAAAGTGGCAAGTAAGAAAAAGAAGTGGAGGGTGAGAGATGTAGGATGGGAGAACTTTCAGGTTGATCTGAGTGAGAGAAACTGGGACGATGTAAGTGTGCATGACGTGGAGCATCTGAATGAGAAACTGGTTGAGGACGTGAGGGGTGCTGCTGAGAACCAGATAGGGTTTGTGAGAGTAGGTAGAAGAAAGAATGTATGTAAACCATGGTGGAATGATGAAATCAGAGTGGCTAGGAAGGAGCAAAAGAGAATGAGTAGACAGTGTAGATGGCAGAGGAAAAAGAGGCATGAAAGTGATGAGGCAGAGAATGAGTATCAGAATGCATGGGCAGCATATGTGAAGCAGCAGCAGTTGACAAGACGAATGATATGAATGCTAAAGTGAAGAGTGAAAGAAGTGTGATTCAATCTTTAAGGGAGAAAGGTATGGAAGGTGGCTGTGAATGGTACAAGTTCATGGGAGGTGAGAATATGTCAGGCAGTGTTGGTGTGGAGAGTCTAAAAGTGGATGGTGTAGTTATAATAGAGAAGGAGGGAATCAGGGAGGCAATCAAAGGGTTCTGGGAAGAAGTAGGTGGGGTAGGTGAAATGTTTAATGTGAGAGAAGGATGTGTGACACTGGAAAGGAAGAATGCAAATGAACTGGATGAAAGAATCAGTAGGGAGGAAGTGGAGAGGTGTGTGAGAAGGCAGAAGAATGGCAAGGCAGCAGGTCTAGATGATATACCGTATGAGTTCTACAAGAATGGTGGGGAGGTAGTGATAGATAGAATGACTGAATTATTCAACTGAATGTGGGATGAAGAGAGAGTGCCAAGAAAGTGGAATGAGAGCCGAGTGTGTCTGTTGCATAAGGGGGGATTTAAGAGTAAGAATGAGTTGAAGAACTACAGGCCAATTGCATTAGTGAATACAATAGGTAAAGTTTTCAGTGCAGTGTTGAATGAGAGACTGTGTAAATGGATTGAGAGAGCTGGAGTGCTGGGTGAAGAACAGAATGGTTTTTGTGTGGATAGGAGAGCTGAGGACAATATGTTTGTGGTGAATAAAATGATTGAGAAGAAAAAGAACAGTGAACAGAGAAATGCTAGGTAGAGTCTTAGAAAAGATTGGATTCAGTGCAAGGATAGTTAACAATAGTGCAAAGTTTGTATGTGGACACAAGAGCTAGATACAGACTAGGAGACATAGAAACAGACTGAGTGAAGAGTGAGAGAGGAGTTAGGCAGGACTGTATATTGTCACCAACGCTTTTCAGCCTGTATACAGAGGAGCTAGCAGCCAGGATGAGAAGAATGAATGTAGGGGTAAGTGGGGAATGATAAAGTATGTGTGCTTCTTTATGCAGATGACATAGTTGTTATGAGTGAATTGGCAGATGAGCTTCAAAGTTTGTTGGATGTTGTGGATGGCTATGGAAAAGACTTTGGAGTAAGGTTTAGCAGTGAGAAAAGCAAGGTAATGATTGTGAATAGGTCTAAGGATGAAAGTAATGTGGTTTGGAGACTTGGAGAGAATGAGTTGAAACAGGTGCAAGATTACAAGTACTTAGGGATGTTGATGAGTCCTAGTGGGAGTGGAAAGGCAAAGAATGAAAAGGTAAGTATGGTAAACCAGTGGGTAGGTCGATTGGAAAGCATGGCAAGGATGAGAGCAAGTAAGTATGATGTGTTGAGAGAAGTGTGGAAGAGTGTGGCTGTGCCAAGTATAATGTATAGTATGGATGTGATTGCATGGAATAAAAGTGAAATTGATAAGTTAGAAGTGGGCCAGAATAGAGTAGCGAGGATGGCACTGAGTGCACCGAGGTGCACAGCAGTTGAAGCTTTGAGAGGTGATATGGGATGGAGCACCTTTACAGAAAGACTCACAAAAGCCCCACTTAGTTACAAGATTAGGCTTGAGAGAATGGATGATGCAAGAATAGCAAGGAAGGTGTACCTGTGGAATGAAAGTGGAAGCAAATGGAGGAAGAGGTGCATGAGAATGACAGACAGGAATGGATTGCAAGTTGTGTGGGCGATAAGAATGGCTGGGAGGAATCAAAATGAGCGTGAATGGGCGGTAACAAGAGGAGGCAGAGTGAGAGCTGAATGGGATGTGAGAAAATGGAAGAATGAGATAGACAAAGAAGTGAAATTTGTAGGACTGAATGAATGGAAGAATGAGATGGAAAGAAAGAAGACCCTGGAATGGTACAAGGAGAAAGGGGCCCCGAGGTATGAAAGGTGGTATGATGGAAGCCTGGGCGGTGATCTCTTCCGAGCGAGGGCACAGTATATGGATGTGAATGCAAGGAGTTACAGGTGGTCTGAGTCCCGCAGCAAAATGTGCCAGATGTGTGACATGGGGGAGGATGAGACGGTGGAACATGTGGTGCTGGAGTGTGTGAAGTATGCCAGAGACAGGAATGAGATGATGCAAGTGATACTGACTGAATTAGGGCATGATAGGAATGAAAGAGTGGAGAAGACAGGAAAGGAGTGGATGGTGTTGTTGCTGGGACTGTGTAGAGGCGAATGAAAGGATGATTGAGGTGGTGAAAGAATTTCTGGAGAGAATGTGGCGTGCTAGATGTAGGAACAATTAGTGTAGAGGATGCTGTTCGTTTCTTTTTCTTTTTTTTTTTTCTTCCTACAGGAGTTGCCAATCCAAAGTGATACCATCAAGATCAAGATCAAGATAGCTGCTTATGACACGCGCCCATATCCAAAATGGCTGCTTTACAACTTCTCCAGTTCCCAAATTATTTATCCAGAAAGGATATAATAAATGAAATTAGGGTTAATCTGGATTATCATATCCATGTTACAAGCATGAAACTCACATGACATGGAGAAGGGTTGGGTGACTGCTGTAAACGTACGTCTAATATGGCTAGTAGCACTCGAGAGTGTGGAGAAATTTGATATTTTCTAAGTCTAGTGAGCTCTGCAACAGTCAAGAGTAAATATTGAAATTATTTTCTTTTGTTTATAACAGGTTTGTGAGTAGCGGCATATTAGGTTTTCATGGTATTTATGCAGTTATTCCCTCCAATCGCGCTGCCACTCGTGAGGCCATTCCTGAGGCCACCAATCACGACTTTCCACGGTAGGTTCAGTTAAACTTTTCATTTGTTTTAGAGACATGTCAGGCGGTCTGATAGAGGCTTACTGTCAGTTGTTAATATGGCTACCCAGTGGAGCGAGGCGAAACGAACAGTGCCAGTGTTCAGCAGGAAAAAAAGATATATGTGAGATATTAAACAATAGCAATGGTCAAGATGCAATATACAGACGTAAGGAAGAGGTTCCATGTGTTTATTAAAGAAGATGCCAAACTGTACCCACCTCCATCGCCTTGAGAATGACCACATCACACCGGTAAGGCATAACTGATTTTTGAGGTCCCTCTTTAGGTCATGCTAGGTTAGGTTAGATTAGGTTAGGTTGATGTCCTAGCGTGGGAATCCAGTGGGGGCGCAGCCCCACCAGCCCAGTTAGATTATGCTAGATTAGGTTAACGTCCTAGCAGGGGCAGGGTTTAGGGGCTGGGATAGGTTAGGGAAATTCGAAATACTAAGGTAAATTTCCTTGGATTTTTAACGCCCTTACTTATTTCTCATCATGGCCCCCAAAACCCCCAATTACCCACAAGCCCCCAAGCTTGTTTAAGAAGGTGGGGGGAATGGACTTCTTATCAAAAAATACCCAACTTAGTGACACAGAACCCATCAGAAGATACAGTTTAGACCGATCTAGTGAGGGAAGCCTTACAGAGGGATACGGAGAGGAGCAACCCATCTCCACCAAAATGAAGGTTATTACTCTTAGACATCTTGCTACTGGAAAAATGCAGTTGTGCAGTAATGGTGGTGAATGGACCACCAATTCACTTCTAAATTGCATAAACTTTAAGGAGCAAATGGTTAAGGCTGCTGCAGTCACTGTGAGGGACAAATCACCAATGAACTGTAGAACAATTTTTCCTTGGGTAGCATGCCAGGCAACTCCACTGGTCCGTTCTTCAGTGGTGAAGTGGGTGGAGCTCCATGGAGCTAAAAATCTAAACCCTTATGAGAACTCAAGAAGACACCTAATATCTTTAGGTGTCTTCTTCAGTTCAGTTCTGTTCTGTTCTGTTCTGTTCTGTTCTGTTCTGTTCTTAGAAACAAGCATTTTTCAATGCATTTCATTCAAACAGGTCTCATGGGAGCTTCAGAACCTTACAAGTACACTGGGCTACAAGCTTTTTAAGAGCTTGTGAGAATAGTGGGTGGGGAGTGGGACAGAACAAAAGACACAGCCACGTGGGCAGTGATGTTAGGTGAAAACAAGCTGATGTGCTGTCTGTGTATTGTTTTCAATAAAAATTTCAAAAATTACAGAATCATCTGCATACAAGTCAGTCATGAGTGGAAACCATTATTAAAACTGTGTAGTGTGAATTGTTTCACATTAATAGTAACATTTGCTTACAATGAGCATGGAACAGTCAAGCCTTCCAGCAGTGTGTGACATTCTGGCAGGGCAGATAAAGGTGTCTGAATGGCCTTCCTGTCTTAGGCCACAACTTCCAACACATCATTGTCTTCTGGTACAATGCCATAATGCAGTGTGAGCTCATGACTGATGCAAAAAATTCATGCTAAAATACTCTGCAGAGTGGCTTGTATTTGCACAGGTGATGTGGAATATCACCTGATGAAGTAGAACAGGTCTGAAGAAGTGATACACGGAATAGTTCTGTGTAGGAAAGAATTCCCTTAACATGATGGAATCTGAACAGTCAGGCAAGGGACCTCACTCTCACCCTTGTGAATGACCTCTGACCTGAACAGCTGCTAGACATGCTACCTACGTTACAGTTTCCCCTTCCTCCATAATCGCTAATAATAAACCATGTTTTGTAATATAATATTTGTAGTCTGTCCAGATAGACTAGGATAATAAATAAAGTTACCTAAGGGGTGAATGCACCTAAAATGTATGAAAAGTGTGAAAATACCAGCAAAGAGATGCTTTGATATTCCATTTCATAACTGCTGTACGTACAGTACCATGCAGCAAAATGTTTTGGCTAACATTTTGGCATCATTTTGACCCAGAATGTCTTAACCAAGCTATGGCATATTAATATATCCCTATTCTTTAAATGTAACAACCATTAAGTAAGAATAACCAATGTGTCTGCCTCTCTCTTTCCTTTGACCAGAGAAGAAAAAAAAAAATCTGTCCTATTTGATTACTTTTATTCAACTGACAATATCACAAGGCCTAGAAGGCCAGAAGTTCACTTCTAAATAGCATAAACTTCAAGGAGCGAGTGCTTAAGGCTGCTGTGGTCTCTGTGAGGGACACATTTCCAGTGAACTGTACGACACTTTTTCCTTGGGCAGCATGCCGGGCAACTCTGCTGGCCTGTTCTTCTTCAGTGGTCATGTGGGTGGACCTTCGAGGAGCTAAAATTCTAAGCTTTTGTGAGAACTGAAGATGCTTTATTTCTTCCACTCAATTCCACAATTTGTAAATTAGCATTGTCTCCCCTTTCTCTTCTTTGTTCCAATGTCGTCAGATTAATTTTCTTTAACCCATCTTCATATGTTAATTCTTCTTGTTCTGGAAACATCATCATTGCCATCCTTTGTATTGTTTCTAGTTTTTTTATGTTTCTTCTTTTGGGGAGACCACACTAATTCAGTATATTCCAACTTTGGTCTAATCATAGTGGTAATTATCTTTCTCATCATATCTTTATCCATGTAGTGGAATACTGTTCCAGTATTTCTCTGAATATCTTTTCTACATGCTTCTCTGACTGCTGACTATCCTGTATTATCACTCTAAGATCTTTCTCTTCTTGTACTTTTATTATTTCTACATTTACCATTTTACATGTCCATTTTGTTCTCTTCAGTTTTTCCCATTTCCATTACATGACATTTTCTTCACATTAAATTCTATCTCCCGTTTCTTACTCCACTCTCAGGTTTTATTCAGATCCTCATGAAGAATTTCAGTCTTTGTTGTTTCTTATGTCTTTGTAACTTTGCATTGTCTGCAAACAAGCTCATGTAACTTTTTATTCCTTCAGGCATATTATTTATGCAGATCAGGAAAAGTAGCGGTGCTAGCACTGATACTTGCAATGCTCCACTATCTGCATTTCTCCATTTTTATGACATTTTTTAATACCGTTCACACATGTCTTCCCTTTAAGTAACTTTCCATTCATTTTTTTATTTTACTGTTTAATCCTACCATATTTTCAAGCTTTTATAATAACCTGTTGTGAGGAAGTTTGTCAAAAAGCCTTTTTTTTTTTTTTTTTTTAATATTCAAATACACACAGTCCATCCCTCTTCTGTGTTATATCACTCTTGAATAAAAACTCATCAAATTGGCTATACATGATTGCTCTTGGGTTTTGGTTGTTATCATATCAGGTTTTTTCTAGAAATTGTGTCCATTGCTTCATTATCACTTTTTCACAGATCTTACATACTATGCTGGTCATTGATACTGGTCTGTAGTTTAGTGGTTCCTCTTTCTTTCCAGTTTTATAAATTGCCATTATGTCTGCTCTCTTCCATTCCTTAGCCACTCTTCCTGTTGATAATAAGCACTTAATTATGTCATGTACTGGTTTAATTGTTTCCTGCACTCTTTCAAAATGAAACCTGATACTCCATTTGGTCCTGTTGCTTTTCTCTCTTCCAGTTCTTCATCAATTTATAAACTTCTTTAATTATTGTAATTTCCTACATTTGCTTTTCTGTCCTCTTGTCTTGTGTTTCTTTAAATTCTGATTCTTCTATGAAAAACTTGATGAAACTTTTTGTTTAGCAATTCACTCATGTCTTTTGGGTCTTCATATGTTTCCTTTCCATCGAAACTTTTTGTTTAGCAATTCACTCATGTCTTTTGGGTCTTCATATGTTTCCTTTCCATCCTTCAATCTTTCTAGTTTTTCTTTAAGTTAATTTTTCCCATTTGTGAATCTATAGAACAGTTTTGGTTTTGTTCTTGCACTTTTGAACAATATCCTTTTCATATTCTCTCTCTTTTTCCTTATTTTCCCATATTCATTTCTTTCTATCTTAAAGTCCTCTTTATTTTTTATGGTTTCAGTTTCTTTTCATTCTTATCGATGTTTTGTCTCTTTTTCTTTGCACTTGCACATCTTGCATTGAACCACGTTTTCTTTTCTTTAGGTTTGTATAATGGGACACGTTTATTCACTCTAGTCTCATATATTTCCATAAAAATATATTTTCACATCATTTGCTCTTTTCAGCTTTACCCAGTCCATTTCTTCATAAAATTTTTATTTTCACTTTTCCATAGTTTCTCCTATTTGTATGATTCATCCTCTTCACTGACATCATTATTGGTCTTTGTTTCTATCATTACATGGTCACTTTTTCCCATGGAGACATGTATCTTAATTCTTCAGTTAGGGCCATACCTTTTGTTAGTATTAGGTCTAGTCTCCCCTACATCTTGTATTTTTGGTCACCCATTGCATCATTGAGTGTTAGCTTCAGGAATCTTTCTCCTCATGCAGTGTGTGTGTGTGTGTGTGTGTGTGTGTGTGTGTGTGTGTGTGTGTGTGTGTGTGTGTGTGTGTGTGTGTGTGTGTGTGTGTGTGTGTGTGTGTGTGTGTGTGTGTCAGTTTTTTTTTTTTTTTTTTTTATGCTGTCAAAATAATTCACCAGTTTTGTGTTGTTTTACCTTGTAATCCAGTATTGTTTTGCTTTGTTTTCTTTTTCCTAGTTCTTTTATTGATGCATTTTGTTTCCCAGGCTACTATATATATATATACGAGTATATATATATATATATATATATATATATATATATATATATATAT
This sequence comes from Scylla paramamosain, assembly GCF_035594125.1. Lineage (NCBI taxonomy): Eukaryota > Metazoa > Arthropoda > Malacostraca > Decapoda > Portunidae > Scylla > Scylla paramamosain. The sequence continues at coordinate 4,199,108 of NC_087164.1, read as the reverse complement.
ATATATATATATATATATATATATATATATATATATATATATATATATATATATATATATATATATATAACACTTATATGGAGAGAAGAGAAGAAAGAAATTAATAGAGATATGTGACAGACAGATTGGTTAGATATCTGAAGACTGTGTTATTAGTGATAGTGTTCCTTTCCTCTTGAGACACCCTGTTTAGGTCTTGGTGGTAATGATGGTGATGGTGGTGGCATTTACTTGGAGAGGTGTCGGTGTTTGGATGGCAGCCAGAGTGATGGTGCCCCAACAAGCCTTACAAGCACGACACACAAACCACTGACAAGTTCCTCACATCATGTAACATTTTTCAAATACCTTTTTTTGCTCCACATGCTTGCTTTGTATGGGCAATAATTATTCTTCTGGGAGTGTCTGGCATATCACTCTTGAAGAGATGGGTCCTGGTCACGCTCTCAGAGTCAGTACATAATGAGTAATCATGGTGAGTTAACGTCACACCTCCCTGAATGTAGAGGAGACGCGAGCTTTACTTTTCAGTGAGGATGGAACACTTGTTGATTATTCTGGTAGCTCTGATAGTGATGACCTTCTAGATGATGATATTAAAGATAAAGATTTCCCACAGCTCTAGTAGGATAACCTTGGAGGTTATCAAAGAAATGCATGGCATGTAGAATGTTTGCAAAACGATTCACAGACAACTTTGTTGGAGTCTGAATAACAGAATCACTACTCCAATAAGCTATGAAATTATTCTTCTTGATAATTCCCATGAGCATAACCAGGGAAAGAAAAATTTTCATTTAATTTCTGTCAATGTCATACCACTGATGATCACGTGAATGTTGAGCCAAAACTCTACAACCTTGCTTGAAATAAATGTAACAGTTTGATTCCTCTACCATTTGGTCTATGATATCATCATTCCAAAAGTAATTGAAGTAGTCATCCTCTTTACTGTTTACTGTGAAATCAGGAACTTTTATGCCTGATCCTGATTCATCAAAATTGAAAAACTATGGCTGGTAGTTGTCTCCATCTAGCCACTGCCACCTCTCTTGATCATGTGGATGTGCAGCAGGTGTCCTCACTCTCCAAGAATGACCATGTATGTCTCCATGTGAAGCACGTACAGTAGCAGGAGTTCTGTGTCTACCACATGCACGATGGGTGGGTGGTGGTGGTGGTGGTGTGGGCCAGGTGGCGCTGTGGGTATCACATGTGTCTCCACAAAGGCTTAGGCACATCAAGTGCACAGAAGAGAGCACCGACATGCTGGTAGAGTGGTCAGGGACACAGCTGCTCAAATCCAGTGAAGCAAGTGCGGGGCGATGCTTGTGGCTGCCACAACTTGGCGCAGCAAACACCAAACACAGGGAAGAGACAGAGCACCACTAAAAATGGAAAGGAACATGGCATGATGTTACACACATATTTATTGAAAGTCACACTTGCACTGCCAACAAAACAGCTGCTGGGGTCATTATTCCCTCAGAACTCAGGCACTGTCACCACACCACCACCACCACACAAAACTGCTGGGACCATGACTCCCTCAAAGCACACATGGCCACCACAACCACTACTACCACACAAAATAATTGCTGGGGCCATTACTCCCTCACAGCACACTTGGCCACTACCACCACCACAGGCATGGATGCAGCCCCACTCATCCACACAACACACCACCTCAGAAGTGGACCCTCATGTGGTTGGCAATATCACTCTTAGTCTTGAAACACTTGCCACAAACATCACACTTGAACTCTCTCAAGCCAGTGTGTCTAAAGGCATGTCTATTGAGACAAGAAATTGTAGGAAACTTTTTGCCACACTCATCACATTCATAATTTCTAACACCACTGTGTGTCAGGGTGTGTGTGATGAGGTTAGACCTTTGGGTAAATTTCTTCTCACACTCATCACACTCATAATTCCTAACATCACTGTGTGTCAGGGTGTGTCTAGTGAGGTTAGATTTTTCAGTAAATTTCTTCCCCCATTCATTACACTCATAAATTCTAACACCACTGTGTGTCAGGGTGTGCCTGATAAGGGAAGACTTACTGGTAAATTTCTTCCCACACTCATCACACTCATGATTTCTAACTCCACTGTGTGTCAAGGTGTGTTTGGTGAGGTTAGACTTTTCTGTAAATTTCTTCCCACTCTCATCACACTCATAATTTCTAACACCACTGTGTGTCAGTATGTGTGTGGTGAGGTGAGACTTTTGGATAAATGTCTTTGCACACTCATCACACATATAATTTCTAATACCACTGTGTGTCAGGGTGTGGTACTCAAGGCCACCTCTGGATACAAAAGTTTTGTCACACTGGTGGCACTCAAACTTGGTCTCTCCTCTGTGGACAGAGCTGCCTGTCTCCAGGTGATTCTTGCCACCATGTCTGTACCTCCCCACACCTGAGACTGACTGCTGCTGCTGCTGCTGGTGGTGCTGGTGCTGGCCACTCATGCTGCTGCTCAATCTCACAGCCTCCACTGCATCCCACCAGCACATGCCATGGCCAATCCTGCAGGGACCTTCGGGGAAGTCGGACACAATAAGACTGGTTGGCAGAGAGCAGGGTGTGCAGCCTGGACTCTACCTGGGCACCTGGAACAACAGTGACAGTCAGCACACACTGAGCCTAGCACTGCCTAACACACTGCCCTTGCCTGCAGCACACAACACTCCCAGCTTCCTTCCCCTACCATGCAACACTGGGCCAGGCCTGCACTCCTCCTATCCTCCTGGCTCCCCAACCACTTTCCCTGATAAATTAAATGCCATCCCAATGGGACAGTGGCCCCCATCAGGTTAGGTTTGGTATATTAACACCTAAGAGTGCTGTGGTGGGAGACCAGTGCAACACTCCATTGCCAGTGATCAGAGTACATCATTGTGAATGGACACACTTTATATTTCTGCCCGGAACCATGCCAAGTCTGTTCTCCAACTAGCCAAAAACTCCTTCATTAACAGAAAATGTCAAAACCTTTCAAGATCTAACTCCCCTTGTGATTTCTGGCATCTAGCCAAAAATATCTCCAATAACTTTGCTTCTTCTTCTTTCCCTCCTCTATTTCAACCAGATGGCATCACTGCTATCACATCTATTTCTAAAGCTGAACTCTTCGCTCAAACCTTTGCTAAAAACTCTACCTTGGACGATTCTGGGCTTGTTCCTCCCTCTCCTCCACCCTCTGACTACTTCATGCCTCGTATTAAAATTCTTCGCAATGATGTTTTCCATGCCCTTGCTGGCCTAAACCCTCGGAAGGCTTATGGTCCTGATGAGGTCCCTCCTATTGTTCTCCGGAACTGTGCCTCTGTGCTTGCACCTTGCCTAGTCAAACTCTTTCAGCTCTGTCTGTCAACATCTACCTTTCCTTCTTGCTGGAAGTTTGCCTACATTCAACCTGTTCCTAAAAAGGGTGACCGTTCTAATCCCTCAAACTAACGTCCTATTGCTTTAATTTCCTGCTTATCTAAAGTTTTTGAATCTATCCTCAACAGGAAGATTCTTAAACATCTATCACTTCACAACCTTCTATCTGATCGCCAGTATGGGTTCTGTCAAGGCCGCTCTACTGGTGATCTTCTGGCTTTCCTTACTGAGTCTTGGTCATCCTCTTAGAGATTTTGGTGAAACTTTTGCTGTTGCCTTGGACATATCAAAAGCTTTTGATAGAGTCTGGCACAAAGCTTTGATATCCAAACTACCCTCCTACGGTTTCTATCCTTCTCTCTGTAACTTCATCTCAAGTTTCCTTTCTGACCGTTCTATTGCTGCTGTGGTAGACGGTCACTGTTCTTCTCCTAAATCTATTAACAGTGGTGTTCCTCAGGGTTCTGTCCTGTCACCCACTCTCTTCTTATTATTTATTAATGATCTTCTAAACCAAACTTCTTGTCCTATCCACTCCTACGCTGATGATACCACCATGCACTTTTCCATGTCTTTTCATAGACGTCCAACCCTTCAGGGGGTAAACATATCACGCAGGGAAGCCACAGAACGCTTGACTTCTGATCTTTCTAAAATTTCTGATTGGGGCAGAGCAAACTTGGTATTGTTCAATGCCTCAAAAACTCAATTCCTCCATCTATCAACTCGACACAACCTTCCAGACAACTATCCCCTCTTCTTCAATGACACTCAACTGTCCCCCTCTTCTACACTGAACATCCTCAGTCTGTCCTTTACTTATAATCTGAACTGGAAACTTCACATCTCATCTCTAGCTAAAACAGCTTCTATGAAGTTAGGTGTTCTGAGATGTCTCCGGCAGTTTTTCTCATCCCCCCAGCCGCTAACTCTGTACAGGGGCCTTATCCGTCCATGTATGGAGTATGTTTCACATGTCTGGGGAGGTTCCACTCATACTGCTCTTCTAGACAGGGTGGAATCAAAAGCTTTTCGTCTCATCAACTCCTCTCCTCTAACTGACTGTCTTCACCCTCTCTCTCACCTCCGCAATGTTGCATATCTAGCTGTCTTCTACCGCTATTTTCATGCTAACTGCTCTTCTGATCTTGCTAACTGCATGCCTCCCCTCCTTCCGCGGCCTCGCTGCACAAGACTTTCTTCTTTCTCTCATCCCTATTCTGTCCACCTCTCTAATGCAAGAGTTAACCAGTATTCTCAATCATTCATCCCTTTCTCTGGTAAACTCTGGAACTCCCTGCCTGCTTCTGTATTTCCACCTTCCTATGACTTGAATTCCTTCAAGAGGGAGGTTTCAAGACATTTATCCACCAATTTTTGACCACTGCTTTGACCCTTTTATGGGACTGGCATTTCAGTGGGCATTTTTTTAATTAGATTTTTGTTGCCCTTGGCCAGTGTCCTTCCTACATAAAAAAAAAAAAGACAGGTATTATTGGGTGTGTGTCTGTAAGGATGCAACATTTTATTTTTATGCTTGATTTTGGCATGTTTTTTGTCATTGTAAATCAGTATCCAAGGAGGTTGGAGGTGGGGTTAAAAAAAAAAAATGGTTAACAGATTAAATAAGAACACACCAAAATGAAAGTAAACAAATAAATAATGTGTCTGCTGTTGTGAGATGGGTAGTTTTAATACTTACCAAGGAATATATGAGACTTTTAGTCTAGAATCCTTAGATCAGACTGTTCTGTGCTGGGGAAGACCCTGCTGGCATGCTGGGGCATCTGGGAGCAGGTCTTGTGCTGGCACCCACCCAGGAGATCTGCTGGTGCCAGTCTGTAGAGATGGAGTGATGCTGGTGAGTGGAGACCAGTACCTGAATAACCACTTGAAAAGAGTGAAATAAGATGCAGTAAGTAAGCAGATGTGCTACCTCTACTGCCAGGCGGGGGTTACTTCATCTTAGACTAAGTCACTGTGCACTCTGAGTTACCTCTTTGGTCACTCTTCTGCTTTCCTTCATGCCTTTCCTTGCTTTACTTTCTTTGTGGCACTCAATCACCAGTGTTTTCTTGAGCCTGGCCAAGATCACTGTGTCTGCAGGTACCTGTGGCCTTGGTGCCCTAGTGGCTCAGGAAGACTCCCAAACTGGTGTACTGATACACACTGGGTTTGGTATATATATTCTTCCGTTAATATAAAGATAAATAATGTGTGGTATAGTGATATAAACTGTATGCACTCTGATTAAAGTAAAGATAAAATTTATCATTATTTTAACCCAGAGTGCATACCAAACCCAGTATATATTACACCATATATTATTTATCTTTATTGTAACCAAAGAATGTAGTGCTGGAAAAATAATTATGTATATTTCTACTTTTTTTTTAGGCTAAGGCCCATGTAATGTGCGGGGATGACCAGAGTCTCAGTACCATGTGACTAACCCCTCCCCCCCTTCCCCTCCTCTCCTCAGTGTCCTTTTGTCCTTGCTTTTTCCCCCCCCCTCTCAGCGTCACTGTGTTGACCACTTCTATCATAAATTTTCCCCGTGAATAAACGTAATTTCTCTTGCTTGGCCAGGTTATAGAGGCGAATTTTTCACCTAATCCCAGAGAATGGGGAGCCCTTAATACGATAAAATTAATTCTATAATGGTAAGGTCTTGAGCCAGCTCAAACAAATCCCAGATAATTACGCCGCGCCAATGAGGTTGACGAATCTAATAAGTCTTCTTTGCTTCGCCGTCCTCTTACCCCCTGTTGCTACGCAAGCCAGGAAGAGATACCAGACTTTGACTAATTCCTCAATTGATTTCAAAAGTCCATTGAATTAAACTTCTTAAAGTCACAACTATAAAGTAAACAGTAACTTAATTATTCATATTTTTCATCCCTGAACTCACAACCTAGTCGCCCCCCCCCACTAAAAACAAAATTATAACTCTTAATAAATTTCCCCATTGGAAACCTTTATCCTTAGTTTTCCCGCCGATTTTCTCACAAGCAAAGCCAGATTCTCTTGGATTCTCCTCAGGTGAGCATGCAGTCTGATAATCTCCTCCTCCATTTCCTGTAATATTAAGTAAGTGTTTGTTTAACAATAATTTTACTAAAGAGATTCTCTTGGATTCTCCTCAGACCCTCCCGGATTCTCCTCAGATATTCCTGTTGATAAACTATTTCTGAGTGGATAGATATTCGCATTTTTTCGTTCTTTTTTTGTTGGTTTTCTCCGCGTGACTAGTGAAACCACCTGGTTCGAGATCACCGTGTGAGACTATCCTCAGGTCTATACATACTTTTTGGTTATATTTGTTATTTATTTATTTATTCTCTGGTCTCCCCCGTAATTCAGTAGTCGCGAAAATATCTCGATCGTAGTTTTTATGTAACTGAAGAGTACGCTACCATTTATTTTGTATTTCTGAATTCCTTTCTTATTATTATTATTTTTCGGATTATTCCATTATCAATTAAAAATCTATAAAAGTGTCAATATTTGTATTTCTTTTAATCTAGTGATAGAATCTGAATCATCGTCTGCCACAAGGGAATTTTATTTATTTTTTTTTTCGTGGGTACTAAACTGGTGAGCAGCGGTGGCATTTATTTCGCGACTGACTGAAAGAGGTGGAGACTGGAAATAAGTGTAAATGTTGAAGGTGGCACTTGTAGGGCATAGCCAGATTCCCCGGCATCTAGAGGTAACAAATGTGCAAATTAGGATATTCAGAGCCCCTGGAGCAAAGGCTAGGACTTTCTTTGAGGATGATCGGTTAAATCGAGTACTCGAGTGGCAACATGACTTGACCATCTTGTGGATAGGCAGCAATGATATAGAAACATCTACCAATCCCGCTAGGATTTTCTCCGATGTTAAGAACATCATCAAAGAAATCACTGCCAAATGCCAATCACTAGTGCATGTCTGCCAAATTGAACCCAGGACCAACCCTAGGGGAATATCAGTGGAGAAATATAAGAAATTCCAAGTAGGAATCAATAATAGAGTAAAGAGAGCCCTGAAGACCCCAAACATTCATTTTAATAATATTCAATTTGTACAAGAACTGAGCGAGGATGGTGTTCACTGGGACGAGAGAGGCCAAGCTCAAGTAATCAGTAAGATCAAAAGAGTTATTGAAGGTCACAGTAGCAATAGAGAGGCAGTGGAGTAGAACACAATGTCCTGGAAGAAGAAAACCTGAGCGCATACTGTGTATCGCAGGTCACCTAACAATCACCCTGAGAGATTGTGTTCTACACCCAGTACGTTAAACTTCCATGTGAGCAAAGATGACTGATAATGTTCGCCTCCCAAGGGGTGGATTAGACCCGTGGCAGGACTTAATGGATCATAACACCAGAGAGAGCCTGGGAGCAGTTAAACATGAAAGTAAAGGGAAAGACTTGAACACTTTAGAACAGGAAGTAGAGGAACTAAAACAAATCTTAAATCAACAAAATCAGGTAATTGGGCGCTTGGCTAACATCCCTAATTTACACAGAGCACCTAGCACTCCCACCAAACCCCGAGATATCCCAATTCTTGAACTCCACCACCTACAAGGTCTTGACTCAACTACCCAATTGCAAATTTTCATTGAACTGGTGGAGCAAAGTAGCAATGAGGACACCCGCAAAGTGCAAATTGCAAAGAGTAGGGTCAGCAGCGAGCTCGCAGCTCTCATACATAACCATCAAACCTTACATCATTGTCACACCTGGAATAGTATTAAACAATTGCTTCTATCACAATTCTCCCAAGAGGTTAACTTTGACAGGGCGTGGAGAGACATAGACGCACAGACATATGATTGGGTAGAATCTCCCCAAGCATTTGCCAACAAATTCACTTGCAAATATGCCACTCTAGAGACTAGCTTTCCAGGAGAGAAACTCCCTAAATGTAAGAAAATTATCAAAAGAAAGTTGTGGCAGGGCTTAACCCAAGAAGCAAAGGCTAGACTAGAAGGTTTCCTGGATGAGGATTATCCTCTTGATAAATTTATTGATAGGGTAGAACATGAGCGCCAACTGCTCGAGGCTGCCCATACTTCCCCCATTGCTAGAATTAAACCTGAACTGGGAAAATCTAAATCAAAACTCATTGGTAGCCCTGACCCAATGACTCAAAATCCCCCAGACCTAACAAATGCAACATCCAAGGAATCAAAGGAAATTTGGGAACTTAAGCAGCAGATTAAAAGTCTCACTGATCAAGTAGGAAGGTTGAGAACCTCCCCCTCTCCAACACAACCCGCTAAATATTGCTCACACTGTCGAACCCATAGTCACACGCTGAGGGAGTGCTGGAGAAAACCTGCCCGTGGATCATGCTTTGACTGTAGACAGCATGGGTGCTGGAGAGGAAATAAAAACTGCCCCGGAAAACCAAATCAGAATATATGACTCACCCAGGGATTCACATCCCCCACTATCAATCTCATAGTTAACAAGAAAATTCTTAAAGCTGTCATTGACACTGGTAGCGGCTATACTTTAATCACAGAGGCTGCGGTAGAGAAATTAGAAGGAGCTATATCACAAAGGCGAGCAGTACCTATACTACAAGGGGTAACTGGTTCACCCTTACGAATCTTGGGGATGACCTTACTAGAGATAGGAGTAGGTGAAGAGACTATACACAAACAATGGTGCCCTGTAGTCCCGAATAGCTACCTTGACGCTGACGTCTTACTCGGGACAGACATACTTTCACAAGCTCCTTTTCAATGGAATGGTAAGACAAATACAGTAAAGTGGGGTAAAACCACATACCTTGTTAATCAAATCAAAAGGCAGAAAGGCAAGGTGGAACGAGTTCACGAGGTACCTATTCTTCCTACCACTCCAAGTCAAACAGATCACATCCGGCTAACTCATACCATCAAACTTGATCCCTACCGAGCTCAGTTTCTTCCTATCTCGGTGAAAGAAAACCCAGGAGAAACTTTGTTAGTCCAGCCTCAGCCATGTTTGACGCCTAATCATCACCCCTTGATTGTGACAGTAGATGAGAATAAAAAGGTCCCCCTCCCATTTATTAATGATACTAAGGGCCGGAAAACAATCAAACCAGGAACCCTATTAGGCACTTTTGAAAACATCTCCTCCCCGACGATCAAAGTCATCCACCAAAAGCAAGCCACTCCTTCCCTAGAAATCCACAATGATCTGTTGCCACACAACGACCAAACAAGGTGTCAGGAATCAAAGAGTAGGCCACAAAGACTCGAGGAGTTGATAAGACAACAGAAATGGAGTAACCTTACTAGAGAGCAGAGAACAATCTTAAAAAATATCATTCTCAATCACCATGATTTATTCATAGTAGACAAAAACGAACTTAGATTAATGAAAGGGCCTCCTGCTAAAATTAATATCTCTAATCCAGAGCCTAGTCGTGGTCCTAGGTACCGATACCCCGAGGAAGCAAAAACCCTGATATCAAACATGTTAACAGATATGGAGAACAGAGATATCATTGAAAAATCTACATCTGCATGGCTCTCTCCTATAGTATTAGTCAATAAACCGGATGGAAGTAAAAGAATGTGCCTTGACTACCGACATGTCAACAAACACCTAACTACTGATATTTACCCGCTTCCCCGCCTAGAAGAATTAGTTGAACAAGCAGCTGGCCATCAGTTCTGTGCCACGCTAGATATGAGGGAGGCTTATTTTCAAATTCTATTGGAGGAAGGTAGCAGAGACCTCACAGCCTTCAGTGATGGGGTGACTCTCTATAGGTTTAAAAGGCTACCTTTTGGATTAAGCTGTTCTCCAGCTATCTTTACTAGACATATGGCCTCATTGTTAGCTCCTCTCGTGAAGAAGGGTTGGATGAAAAATTACTTAGACGACCTAATCATTTGGGCTTCAGACTTCACCACACTCAGCGAGAGACTCAGTGAAACTTTCGCTTTACTTAAAGAAAATGGAGTCAAGCTTAACTTATCTAAATGCGAAATGGCAAAGACTGAAGTTACGTTTCTTGGTCATAAAATTTCACAAGAAGGTAGTCAACCCGACCCAAAGAATGTAGAGGCAGTATTGGAAATGAAACCACCCACTAAGGTCAAGGAAGTGAGACGATTTTTAGGTATGGCAGGATTTTATAGGAAACACATCAGTAATTTCGCTCAAATAGCCACTCCACTTACCAACCTAACGAAAAAAGATCAACCTTTCCTTTGGACAGACAAGTGTCAGGAGGCATTCGATACCTTAAAAAGATCTCTTGCCCAGGCCCCTATACTAGCGAGAGCGCAAAGTAACCAGCCGTTCATGTTAACAACTGATGCCAGTAATACCCACGTAGGAGGCGTCTTAAGTCAAACTCAGGAGGATGGGTCCGTCAGACCTTTGGGCTATTTTTCAAAAAAATTAAACTCCACTGAGAATAGGTACTCAGCTACAGATAAAGAAGCCTTGGCAGTACTTCTCTCTTGTAGACACTTCCATCATTATTTGTGGGGAACTAGCTTCACTATATTCACAGATCATCAGCCCCTTACTAGTATATTTAAGAGAAAGACCAAATCTGCCAGGATGAACCGCTGGATACTAGAGATGAGAGAATACCAATACAACATCCAATATGTGAAGGGAAAGTATAACTACGTGGCCGATCAGCTCTCTCGCCCAGTGAGGATCATTCAGCGATGTCCTACTCCAAACTATTTAGGCCTGACTTTAGAACAAATCAAGATTCAACAAAGGGAAGAAATTAAGTGGAGAGACATATGTCGATAGAGTATCTGGAAGGAGGGTCTATACCTACCAAAAAGTATCATAAGAGTATATTGCACCAGTTCACTATAATTGATGAGTTGCTGTACTACGCTAAGGAAAACATTGATGGCAGCATTCATTATTCATTGGTAGTTCCTCAGGTTCTGATTCCTAAAGCTTTAGAACATGCACATGAGCTTTCTGGCCACCTGGGTCAGAAAAAGACAATTAAAAAGGCCGAAGAATTGTTTTACTGGTGTAATCTCAAGTTTGACGTAACCCAGTACGTAAAGAATTGCCTTACCTGTCAAAGATTTAAAACCTCTCCAGGGTTACAGCAGCCTTATCAGGAATTACCTTCAGTAGAGAAGCCCTTAGATAGGATAGGTATAGACCTGACGGATATGATTGCAGGCAGTGGTGGCTACCGATATGTGTTGACTATCGTAGATCACTTTAGCCGATTTGTGAAGTTCTATCCACTCAAAAACAAACTATCAGAGGGAATTGTAGAGGCACTGCAGCAGTACATTACCGACTTCGGGACTCCTCACTCCATCGTCCTGGACAACGGGGGCGAGTTCACCTCCCAGATCTTCCAACAATTCTGCCAGCAACACCTCATCACCCTCTGTTACACCACTCCCTACCACCCGCAAGGGAACGCCATCACCGAACGACTCCATCGCACGCTCAAATCCATCTTGGCTTCCATGTGCCGAGGTTACCCGCTACGGTGGCCTCGCCTACTCCCTGTGTGTCAGGCCACTATGAATGCCGCCGTCCATACCAGTATCGCCCAACAACCTTTCTTCGCGTTTTTCTCCCAGCATGCGCCCTGAGTGGTGGGTGCCAGGCTACCCGCAGTTGATGGTGACGAGCAAGACGTGGATGTGGTCCGCCGGCTGATCCGGGAAACACACGAGAAAATGACTCGGAAATACCGTAATGCAGCCAACAGGAAACACAAGGAGCAGAAGGTAGACATTGGGGCGTTGGTGTGGGTGAAGCGAGAAACTACAGAGTCAGGAGTGTGTAAGAAACTGTGTGTTCGTTGGGACGGCCCATATAAGGTGGTGGAAGTTTTAAGAGGAGGCGGTGGTTATGTGGTGAAAGACCCTTTCTCGGGATAGATGGTGCAAAGAGCGGCAGAAAAGATCAAACAGTTTCACAGTGAGGAAGAGTACGTAGTTGCGGCTCAAGACACAGTGTTCCAACCTGATATAGAAACTGAAGTGTTACCGCCTAGAGTGCGTAACCGTCCCAGACGCTATATTGAGGAATGTTAATGTCGCTGGAAGAACGGTATAGAAAAGAGCAGAGTGCTTGGGGTAAATAGAGTCCCCCCCCTTACTTTTGCATGGCCTGGCTGGACTGGTTGTAATGAATCGAGGTATGACGGGTATGGGTACTATGTGAGAGGTGATGTAAGAATTTGAGAAGGAATAAGGAACCACTTTAATTCGCAGACTACTACTGCACTCGACAACCCGTTCGGGCCATTCTGTGGTGGTTTACTTCAGGACGTGGCGAGCGCTTCGCGTAATCATCTGTAGTATCTCGTGGTGTGAGTGAATGTGTGGATGAGTAAATGACTGTCCGAGTGGAAGGAACCGAGTACTGGGGTGGCCGAATCTCGTTTCAGAGAGTGACGGAGTGACTTAAGGTTAAGTCCTCACACCACAGGAGGTCAAGAGGCTGGTTGGGGTGGAATTTCTTTTCTTTTTCCTTGAGATGAGAGAAAGAGCCGAGTTATGTCTCCAAGGGACATTGTGGTGGTATGGCCCACAAGCCATTGTATGGGAGAGAATGTCAGAGTTATTTCCCGACAGCGATCACGTGCAGTTCGTCAGCCTGGCTTGGTTGTGTGGTGGTGAGGGGAGTTTCTAATTACTCGGATGTGAAGGTGTTATTTTATTTTTTTTTGGTAAGGAGAAAAGAGAGAGGTGAAAAATTCTAGAACGGATGAAAGGCTCGTGTAGTGCTGGAAAAATAATTATGTATATTTCTACTTTTTTTTTAGGCTAAGGCCCATGTAATGTGCAGGGATGACCAGAGTCTCAGTACCATGTGACTAACCCCTCCCCCCCCTTCCCCTCCTCTCCTCAGTGTCCTTTTGTCCTTGCTTTTCCCCCCCCCCTCTCAGCGTCACTGTGTTGACCACTTCTATCATAAATTTTCCCCGTGAATAAACGTAATTTCTCTTGCTTGGCCAGGTTATAGAGGCGAATTTTTCACCTAATCCCAGAGAATGGGGAGCCCTTAATACGATAAAATTAATTCTATAATGGTAAGGTCTTGAGCCAGCTCAAACAAATCCCAGATAATTACGCCGCGCCAATGAGGTTGACGAATCTAATAAGTCTTCTTTGCTTCGCCGTCCTCTTACCCCCTGTTGCTACGCAAGCCGGGAAGAGATACCAGACTTCGACTAATTCCCCAATTGATTTCAAAAGTCCATTGAATTAAACTTCTTAAAGTCACAACTATAAAGTAAACAGTAACTTAATTATTCATATTTTTCATCCCTGAACTCACAACCTAGTCGCCCCCCCCCCCACTAAAAACAAAATTATAACTCTTAATAAATTTCCCCATTGGAAACCTTTATCCTTAGTTTTCCCGCCGATTTTCTCACAAGCAAAGCCAGATTCTCTTGGATTCTCCTCAGGTGAGCATGCAGTCTGATAATCTCCTCCTCCATTTCCTGTAATATTAAGTAAGTGTTTGTTTAACAATAATTTTACTAAAGAGATTCTCTTGGATTCTCCTCAGACCCTCCCGGATTCTCCTCAGATATTCCTGTTGATAAACTATTTCTGAGTGGATAGATATTCGCATTTTTTCGTTCTTTTTTTGTTGGTTTTCTCCGCGTGACTAGTGAAACCACCTGGTTCGAGATCACCGTGTGAGACTATCCTCAGGTCTATACATACTTTTTGGTTATATTTGTTATTTATTTATTTATTCTCTGGTATCCCCCGCAATTCAGTAGTCGCGAAAATATCTCGATCGTAGTTTTTATGTAACTGAAGAGTACGCTACCATTTATTTTGTATTTCTGAATTCCTTTCTTATTATTATTTTTCGGATTATTCCATTATCAATTAAAAATCTATAAAAGTGTCAATATTTGTATTTCTTTTAATCTAGTGATAGAATCTGAATCATCGTCTGCCACAAGGGATTTTTTTTTTTTTTTTTCGTGGGTACTAAAAGAATACATACCAAACCCATTGTATATCATTATGCCATGCACTATATTTTATAAAAATATAATGCATGATGTAGTGATGTGCACTGGGTTTAACTTAAAATATCATGCTGGTGGCCACTGTTATAGGAGACGATAAACTTGAGAAATAATGCAATTTTCCATATGTTTCCACAAAGGTATATATCTTTTGGTTAAAATAAAGATAAATAATGCGTGGTATAGTGATATACACTGGGTTTGGGCACTAGTGTTGACGGGGCCCCCGGCTGGCGGGGCTGCACCCAGTATGTTGGTGAGTTGGCAGTTGTGTATTTTCCTTGCAGTGTTACCAGATCTGACGAGGATTTCTCTCTCTCTCTCTCTCTCTCTCTCTCTCTCTCTCTCTCTCTCTCTCTCTCTCTCTCTCTCTCTCTCTCTCTCTCTCTCTCTCTCTCTCTCTCTCTCTCTCTCTCTCTCTCTCTCTCTCCCTCCTGACTTATTAACACTACAAGGAAAATACAGAACTGGCAACTCAGACCTGCCGGACACAGCCCAGCCAGCCGGGGACCCCAAGTTGACACTAGTGCACTGGGTTTGGTATGTACTCTGGTCAAAATAGATAAATAATACACTGGGTTTGGTATGTCCTCTGGTTAAAATAAAAATAATGCGTGATGTTGCGATATACACTAGGTTTAACAAAAAAATATCATGCTAGTGCTTTAGCTGGTGGCCACTGTTATAGGTTTGTTTTCAGAGGAAGTTCCCTGATGACACGGCAACAAGTTATGTACATTTTATTCCCTCCATAGAAGAAATGTCAATCTCTTGGTCGTGGGCACAACTAAAGACAGGCAAACATTTGGATGAAAGTAATCACTGGATGATTGCCTGGCCATGAAATAGTGTTACTCTGTGAAGCAGGTAATGAAGTAAACACCTGTAACACACGACGGCACTTTCATCATGGGTTGTGTGTCTGTGCTAGGTCAGCTAGTACGAGGTTAGAATTAGAGTATCCCAGGGTCAGGGTGGTACCTTTCACCATTATGTGAGGGAATCCATGCAGGGTTAAAAGTTTATTTTGATAGTAGATAATCATCAATAAGTTTGCATATATTTTTTTGGTTGTGGTGTGATTTTAACTCAGTTTTGGCATTCAGCATTGCATATCATACCTCACTATACTTCGGTGTGGTTGACATGGAAAGAGGAGGAAAATATTGCAGAACTCATTTCTGAGCCAGGCGTTGTCTCATAAGAATTGTGGACATCCTTTTTTGTTTGGCTCTAACTCATGTTTGGGGGTTTATTTTTGACTGATATTGCTTCTAGACCAAGCATGATCATCATTCATTATTATGAGCGTGAATAAAATATCAGCAATACTATTGTAACTCCCATATATCAAGTATTCTAAGACCTCCGAGACATCTGGACGGCGATTCCGCTGGCCTCGAGAAAGGTGCGTGCATTTTCAATTTTTGAATTAACTAGATGGATTTTCTAGTTTCCTTTAATACTGTACGCAAACGAATAACTTACGCGTCTCCGCATATACGTTCAGACACATACGTTCAGTGAGAATCACTCGCTGTTAACTATATTACGAGCCAAAATATGTCTGCCCTTCGTCTCTGATCAAGCCACACTCGCGATCGCGAATTGTGGCTTCATTCATTGAGAAAGACTAGGCTTATTATTTTATATTGAGCTGTATTTCATGGAATTTAAACATAATAACCACAAAAACTGTGTACCACCATTTTAATGTTTGCCGGGGCAGAGTTGGCGGTAATATGCAAGTGAGGAGCATCAGAACTTGAAGCAGATTCCAGCAGCTTGTGTTTACATGGGGCCGCAGTGAATTGCACAAACACTCAAGTCTTTATGAAAATGAATAAGTCCCCATGACTTCATCCACTTCTCTTTCTTTGGTGCCTACACAGCCTCTCTCATTTTCAGCCCTGTTTTAGATCAGGTAAGGTAAGCCTGTTTCCTTGTTATTCATTACCAGTGTCATGACTAGGTAGACTCATGTGTAACAAAAAAAGGGCCGTGTTGGCGGCCAGTTTCCTTTTCAATTAGAGCAGTGGTTTTCAAACAATTTAGTATGACGGCACACTAAAGCACGGTTTACACGCTACGATAAATTGTAGCGATTTATTGTAATGAAAAGGTTGTTACAATTTGTCGTTACGTGTAAGCAGGAGATCGTAGTGATTTATTGGAGTTGGAATTGGATTGAGTGGTTGGTGCCAGCAGGCTCAAATCTATATGCATCGTAACGACAAGTTTGAACGTGTAAACAAGGTTCCAAGATATCATTACAATCTAGCTCATTTTCAGATTGACTGCTGAAGTGTGAAGTCCTGGTGCGCAAGAGCTAATTCGAAATATAAACTTAATACACAGTGATGGCGAAGCAAACACCTCATGAGTTCTTAAGTGAATTCATTGAACTTTATCGGAGTTTTCTGTGTTTGTGGAAGATAAAGTCCCACGAATACTCTGATAGGAACAAAAAGGACCTGGCCTATGCAGAACTAGTGAAGAAATACAATGAGTTTGATCCTTTAGCTGAAAGAAACACTGTTGTCAAAAAAATAAATTCACTACAGACTGTTTACAACAAAGAGAAGGCAAAAGTGACCACCTCGATGAAATCAGGCGCAGGGTCAGAGGAGGTATACAAGCCTAGTTTATGGTATTATGACCTGCTTCACTTCTTGTATGATCAAGACTCAGCAAGATCTGCTAGGAGTACAATGGATGATGAGGACAAACGAAAAGAAAATGAGGTAAGTTTGTATTATATTCATATAATATCAACGACACTCTTTCCATAATATATTTTACAAAAGGAATGTATTAACATAATGAATAGATGCGTTCAAATTTTACAAAAATTAGTGTACACATTTTTATTATACTGCTTTATAATATAACTGTTTGATAACCTTACTAAACTAAACCATTTATTTATATTGAAACTGTTTGCAGTTTTGATTTTGAAACCAATAATCTCAAATGCTCAGTGCCATATTATCTTGCCATGTAACTGAACCCACTCCATTAAAATATGAGCAAAACTTTTCTCTAACTTGTTTTGCTTGTTCGAGAACTTGTCCTCTTGAACGTCGTTCAAGGTTGTGCAGAATATCAGGATTGCACCTTGAACCGAGGTGAATAGTACCATCGGTATTATCTTCCTTATCAAAACATTCAGTAGGGGCGTATGTCACTGATTTATTGCGCATGAAATTGTGTAACGCACAACAAGTGAGGATTACTGAGTTTATAGATTCAACTTTTAAATTAATCGCAGTATGTAAAATACGAAATCTTGATGCCATAATTCCAAAAGTGTTCTCAACCACTCGTCGTGCTCTGGAAATGCGATAGTTACATATTCTTCTCTCGTTGTTCAGTGAATCCCGATTGTAGGGTTTAATGAGGTCAGGCCGCAGTGCAAAGGCATCATCCCCCACAAAAACGTATTCCATATCAAGATTGGAACTAACTGGTTCAGACTCAGGTATATCTAATTGATTATTTACAAGTTTTTCGTAGAAAAGTGAGTTGTTGATCACACCTCCATCAGATAGTCTACCATTCGTTCCAACGTCACAATAAATGAATTCACAGTGAGCGTTTGCTATAGCCAGCAATACAATGCTGTGCGTTTTTTTGTAGTTATAATAATGTGATCCACTATCTTTTGGGGGAACAATCCTAACATGTTTGCCGTCAATAGCACCCAAACAATGAGGAAACTGCCATTTGTCTTCAAAATCTTGTGCTATTCTTCTCCATTCCTTACTTGTTGTAGGAATCTGTAAAATAAATATAACGAAAGTTATTAATATCATACTATTTGTTCCGATACTAGTTGCGTAAGAAATTGGTAATAATTATCAATATGCTTTCATTCATACATGTATCCATATAATAACATTTGATATTGGGTTCTGTTCTAATCTTATTTTTCAGGATGGTTTTGAATCTCAAGATGTACAACAACAGGATGATCCTGGCGAAACTCCTCATCCTTCACCGGCTTTGTCAGAGTCAGATTCTAATGAACCAGGTACATCACGAACCCCTACACCAAAACCAATAGCACCTCGCCCAAAACGGAAACAGCAGCTGACTCTAACAGATGAACTCATACAGCTAACGGGGCAACATTTAAAATCTCTTCGTCCTGATGACGAATTCGAGGCCTATGGAAAGTATATAGCTCATAAGCTACGCTCCCTTAAAGGTATGCAGGCTGTATTTGCTCGAAAACTAATTAATGACGTTATTTTTCAAGGGGAGATTGAGGAACTTGATAAGGACTTCAAAGTTACGAAAATTCAATGTCAAACATCATTAATTAGAAATGACTTCCAGGGACTATGCCCTCAACAAAATAGCCCTTAACCATCATCAGTCCTATGATCCTCAAGTATACTACCCTCAACAACAGAACAGTCGACCATCCAATAACATTCTGCAACTTAACACGATGCCTCTAAACCCTCAAACAATTGGTTGTGATCAGATGCGCACTCAATATACCAGCAATCAACAACCAGAACCTCAACTGGCTGTTTCTAAAGAAACTACTCACTTACAGACTGAACCCAAGAAGACAGTGGATAATAATGTATCTACTTATTTTTCAAATTTTACGGTGTAGTAGAACTTATTTAGTGTTTAAGATGTTCTTTGTTTACCATTTGATGTTTTTTTTTCCTTGTAAAAAGGAATGTGTCAAATAACAATAAAATATTATGTTTCTGAACTTATTTAGTGTTTAAGATGTTCTTTGTTTACCATTTGATGTTTTTTTTCCTTGTAAAAAGGAATGTGTCAAATAACAATAAAATATTATGTTTCTGAACTTATTTAGTGTTCAAGATGTTCTTTGTTTACCATTTGATGTTTTTTTTTTCCTTGTAAAAAGGAATGTGTCAAATAACAATAAAATATTATGTTTCTGAAAAATAAATGCATTATAACTGTTTATTACTTTACCTGTATGAAATTCTTGAGCACTTGGTAAATAGCCTCGCACGTTTCTGGGATTATTATTGAGAGAGAGGGTTTTGATATGGCTGTTGAGTATTCCATGTCTTTTTAAGCTTCTTCCGGTTGCAAGGAATTTTAGGGTAGCGGTTAATTTTTCATGTGGAGATATTGATTTTCTCATAACTGTGTCTTGTTTCCTTATTAATGGAGAAACTAAATTTAACAATTCCATATAAGTGTCTTCTCCCATTCTCAAATAATTTCGCCAGTCATTCGGCTCATCTCTCAATGTATCCAACAGAGTTATATGAGAAAACACTTGTTTTTTTCATTAACCAATCACGGCTCCATTTTTTTTTATTTTCGTTTTTTTTCTTGATCTTTCTTCCACTAAACACATCCCAAATGCAGACCACCATAATGTTTCTTCCATGACGGTCAAGTAAAGACTAAAAATACTGGATTAAAAATCGTTGCATGTAAACGCTCTTTCAATCATCCAGTAAATCGTTACTGTCTCAGTGTTCAATAAATCGCCACAATTTATCGTAGCGTGTAAACCGTGCTTAAGAAACAACTAATATTTTTGCGGCACACCTACCCTTATATATATATATATATATATATATATATATATATATATATATATATATATATATATATATATATATATATATATATATATATATATATATATTTCCTATTTTCATGATTTATATGAAGTCTTTTTGCCATGCTACTGCACCGGCATTCACAAAGTAATCCTTAAATCTATCTCTTACTACCTTTGCAATTTCAGGATAGTTTCGTGATCCCTGACCGTGTTGCAAACCTGCTAAATAATTAGGATCTGCAGTTAAGCCCGGCAAAATCATCTTGCTTATTGTATCCTCCCTATGGAAGCAGTCCTCTGGGGAACAGTCTGAAGGGCATGCTTTCCGCAAATAGTTATGTAGCACAACACATGCCATGACAACTTTGTCAATACTTGTCAATTTGAGATTTATACAAGTGTGGAAAATTCTAAACCGGGAAGCCATAATGCCGAAGGCATTTTCTGCCACTCTCCGTGCCCTTGACAGCCTGTAGTTGAATACTCGCTTCTCACTATGTAGGTCCTTTTGAGAATAAGGTTTCAAGAAATCTGTCCTTAATGCAAATGCCTCATCTCCCACGAATACATATGGCAAAACAATTTGAAGTAGCTGTTACTGACTCATGTGGGATGCAGAGCTTTTCATCTTTGAGTCGCTTACCAAATTCTGTATTATCAATGACTCCTCCATCTGATACGCAACCATTAGTTCCAATGTCTGCCATAATGAATTCGTAGTTCGCATTTACAACTGCCATTAACACAAGACTGTTATATCCTTTGTAATTCCAATAATAAGACCCTGATTCTGATGGCGGCGTTATCCATACATGCTTTCCATCAACAGCACCGAGACAGTGGGGAAAATTCCATCTAAACTCGAACTGTTCTCCAACAGTCTTCCACTCCTTTTCTATTGCCGGAAACTGAAACAGATAAAAGATACAATGCTATGAGAGAGAGAGAGAGAGAGAGAGAGAGAGAGAGAGAGAGACTTGGACTATATTTATAGGTGTTCTCCTTTCTAGAGTATTGCTGAGCCACCAGCTGATGATCAAATACCTTCATGCAGCAATGCTCCTGTAGTGAAACGGAGCAGGGGAAACACTACTAAGGCAGATTACATTTTAAACCTGGTCGATCGTAACTTAGAAGAGAGATCTGAGAGACATGATACTCCTAATGAGACATTTGGGAAGTATGTAGGCCAAGCACTCGACTCCCTGGACAAGAAAACAGCAGGCTTTGCTAGGAAACTGATAAATGATGTGCTTTTTGAAGCAGAGAATGGGAATTTGTCTGCCTATTCTAAAATTGTAACTGACACATACCATTCACATGAATCATTTGCAACACCAGTACCACAGTCGTCAAGTTCCTTTCATGTAAGCGATAATTCTAATAGTGATTCCAATGTGTCACAATAATTTGCCAATTTTCAGCCCTTGTAACAATTTCATATGTGGCTGGCAATCAAAGAGTGAGATATAAAGGGTTATAATTTTGGATTGGTTTGGGTTTTGTCCCTTCGTTTGCCACTGTGGTTAGAAAGCATTGCACATTTCAACAGAAGGTTTCAGTATTTTTCACATATTATTACTATGTACTGATTTTCCTCAATAAATGAACATTACATATTGCATATCATAACCCACCTTTAAATAATCCTTCTTAAGTATTTTGTAGATGGCAACACAAGTTTCTGGTATAATCTTGGATAAGGTGCTAGTTCCTATTACAGCTGAAAATCTCAAGTCTTGCAGAGATCAGCCTGTTGCTAAGAAACGCAGTGTTGCGATCAGCCGTTCATGAGGGCTAATGGACTTCCTCATTACGGTGTCTTTTACATGTAATGAATGGAGTGACCATATTCAAAAGTTCTAAATATGTTGATTCATCCATGCGCATATAATTGCGCCATTCATCTGGGTCTAATTTCAGCTCTTTCATTAAATTGGTATGTGAAATTTGGTCCCTTTTCAGCAACCAGTCCTTTGTCCACTTTGAACGCTTCCTTTTCTTTTCGTTGAGGGCAATCACTATCCCGACTGCCATCACCTCGTCTTGGGTAAGTGACATGTTGCTCCTTCTCCTTTTGGCACCAACTGAGGTTGTCTGTCAGTTTGGTTTGAATGTGTAAACACTCTTCAAACATGTTGTGTTGGAGGTTTGATGAGCGTGTTGGCCAACATGCTTGACCGTGTAAAACCCCCATTGCATTTGCCCTCTCAAGCTCTTTCTCTCATCGACGGGTCGGTTGTTGTGGCGTGGGCGCTGATAACACACCTGCAGCATAATGAACATCATATGCTGTAGGGGCCCAGCAGCGTCTCGGGGCCCACTCCAAAGCCACTTCACGACACTACTCATGACACTACTCATGTATAACAACCAGTCACTACAAATAAATAACGCTAACAAAGAAAACATAAGATGTCACACCACAATGTATCTCTAGCCGTCATGTAAGTTGTGCGTGCGTGCTACAAAAGCCAACTACAGCCGGTGCGTTGACAAGACCGCATTTCCTTGGTGTTTACTTGTTTGATAGCAGTTCTGTGACAAGTGACGGTAAAATTGCAGTTTAACACAATACACCGTCTTGTTTTTACTTCCCCTATCCCCAACAATCTTGGGGGACCTGTTGGGAAAGTTGTTTTTTTTTTGGGGGGGGGGTAAAGCCAAAATTAAGCATTTTTGACATATTTGAATAAATCTGAAGATGAGAAAGGGCACATTTTCAAAATGGGAATTCCTAGGTTATCCTAACCTAACCTAAAAGAGGAGGCTTCGCTCCCTAGACACCCCTTAAGGACACTAATCGGTAATTATTAAATATATTGTGAATTCTCATAAGGGCTTAGATTTTCAGCTCCTCGGAGGTCCGCCTACTTGACCACTAAAGAACAGACCAGCAGAGTTGCCTGGCGTGTTGCCCAAAGAAAAAGTGTCATACAGTTCATTGGTGATATGTCTCTCATAGAGACTGCGGTAGCCTTAACCATTAGCTTCTTGAAGTTTATGCTATTTAGAAGTGAATAACTGCTCTTCCAGGCCTTGTGATATTGCCAATTGAATATAAGTAATCATATAGGGTAATTTTTTTTTTATCTCTGATCGAAAGAAAGAGACATGCACATTGATTATTCTTGTAATATGCTGTAGTCTGGTTAAGACATTCTGGATCAAAATTATATGTGATGTTGGCTAAATATGATTAGTAAAACTTGCTGCATGGTACCGTACATACAACAGTTATGAAATGAAACGTCAGCGTCTCTTTGCTGGTATTTTTATACTATTTCTGCGTTTTGGGTGCATTCCATCTCCTAGCTTTATTATCCTAGTCTGTCTAGACAGACTACAAGTATTATAATATAAAGGCGAGTTCACACTTGGCAATTTGTTGCTGAATTGCCACTCGCCCCAAGCTGGCAATACCTATAGCAATAAATCTTCCCAGCTGGATGTATGTTCACACAGGTGGCTGGGAAGTGCTGGCTCGTTGGCGGAAAATTAATATAAACAAATAGCATCTCAGCAAGACGTCTTCCTCCAGCGACAATGCTGGAGTGATAATTGCATTTCTTTTGGCGTACCGGAAGATAAAACGAAAAAGGAAATGTTAGTGGACACTCCCCTGGCTGAGTAGAATACGAGAAAGAAGTGTCTGCCACACTCTTGCCTGAGCTGAGCGTGCAAGATTCAGACACCATGAGACAGTGGATACGCATCAAAAGGGAGCAGTAACATAGTCTTCTGCAGCTTTTGACTCCCCTCATCAAGAAGGAAGATACCAACATGAGGGATGCAGTGACACCTGGTGAACGCCTGACTCTTATGCTGCGTATTATCTAGCAACAGGTAAGGGAGAGGGATCGGTAATTATTAAGAGCTTGGCTCCTGCAGCAGTTACTGCTCTCTCTCTCTCTCTCTCTCTCTCTCTCTCTCTCTCTCTCTCTCTCTCTCTCTCTCTCTCTCTCTCTCTCTCTCTCTCTCTCTCTCTCTCTCTCTCTCTCTCTCTCTCTCTCTCTCTCTCTATATATATATATATATATATATATATAGAGAGAGAGAGAGAGAGAGAGAGAGAGAGAGAGAGAGAGAGAGAGAGAGAGAGAGAGAGCAACTCCGAACAACTACGTCTTCTACTCTAGGCGTAGAGGTGTAATTCTGGTCTTACTCCCAGGAGTTTACAGCATTCCTGGAAAACCTCCAACTCAAACTCCCTACTTTGGTCAGAAAACAGCTCCTCCGGTACACTGAATTGGGAGAACTGCTCTACCAGCACCTCAGCAACTGTGGTGGCCTTGTGGCCTTGTGGTTAGGGAGTACATAGACTTCTGGCTACTTGGCATAATAGTCCATGGCCATACACAGAAAATGGTTGTCAGCTGCTGTGGTGGGGAGAGGACTGATAGTGTCAACTGCCACACACTCCGAGGGCACCCCAACCTGGTAGAGTTGAAGGTAGGCATGACTGCGAAGGACATGACATGGAGGGCCTTTCCTGGCACAACAGACATCACAGGCCCAACACCATTCCTCCACGTCTCTGTGCAGGTCCACCCAGTAGTAATGTTGGCGTAGCCGACTCGGCATCTTCCATACTCCCAGATAACCACTGGCATCTCCACCTTGTGCCTCCCGCACCAGGTCAGCCAGCAGGGCCTTGGGAACCATAGTCTGCTGTAAGCCAACCTTACAATCTGTCAGCACCCTCTTAACAAGTGCCCCCCTCAACCACTGCCCCCCAATATTGCTTCGTAGAAGGGCTGGTGGTAGCAACTTCCTCCTATGGTGGCCTCTGTGCCTCTGTGCCACCCCATCAGTGGACCAATGTCTGGATAATTATGCTGAGCTTCCTGCCAGCGTTCATCAGATGCTGCATTCCCCACACACACACCATTGCCCTTCTGATTTCCACAAGATCCCTGCAGCTGTAGTGGTGGGATGTGGGATTTTGGTTCACATAGGTGCTGGCTCAACCTGTCAGCATTGCTGTGCACTTTCCCTGGGCGATGTTCCATTCAGTAGTGGTACTGCTCCAGCTTCCCTAGCCAGCGTGCCAGCTATCCCTGTGGATTCTTTAATGTCTTCAGCCATCGTAGTGCAGTGTGATCAGTGTGCACAGTGAATTCTGCCTCATACAGGTAAGGATGGAAATGGACCACAGCCTTGACAACCACTAGTAGCTCCTGGCGTGTAATGCAGTAATTCTTTGGTGGGCTGAACTTCTGACTGTGGTCGGTGACCACTCTCTCCTGTCCCTCCTGCATTTGGGAGAGCACAGCAAAAATACCTTCTGCATTGGCATCACAATCCAGGATGTATGGAAGGCTGGGATCAGGGTAAGGCAGCACAGGTGCCTCTACCAGAGCTCTTTTTAGTTGCTCAAAGACTGCCTGGTATAAGTCATCCCAGCAGAATAATGCACTCGTGTGTCAGCTGGTGAAGAGGAACAACAATGGTGGCAAAATCCTGGACAAACCTTCTGTAGTAGGTACAGAAGCTCAAGAAGCTCATTACCTCCTTCACTGTCTTTGGCATCAGCCATTTCCTGATTGCCTCTACCTTCTGTGGGTCTGCCTTTTACCCCATCTTCCCTGATAATGTGCCCCAAGAACGGCACCTCACGTTGGAAGAGCACACACTTTTTGGGGTGTAGCTTCAGGTTGGCTGCACGGAGACGCTGCAACACCACTTCCAAGCATTCCAGTTCTTCCTCAAATGTTGCCCCAAACACAATGATGTTGTCCAAGTAAATGAGGCCATCTTCCACTGTAGTCCATCCAGAACACATTCCATGAATTCCTCAAAGGTTGCCTGCACATTGCATAGCCCAAAACTCATGCCACAGGCCTCAGCCATAGGAGAATGCTGTTTTCTCCTTATCTCCCTTGGCCATCTCTACTTGGTGGTAATCTGATTTAAGGTCTAGGGTGGAGAACCATTTTGCACCAGCCAACACATCCAGGGTATCATCCACACATGGCAGGGGATATGAATCCTTAACTGTCACACCATTCAGGACCCTGTAGTCAACACAGTACCTGGTTGTACCATCCTCCTTCTTTACCAGGACCACCACAGATGACCAGGGGTTCTGGGACTTCTCAACAACATCTTAGGCGATGAGCTCACTTACTGCTTCATCAGTTTCCTGCTGTCTGTGGTGGCTGCTTGATGGGCTGGGTATTGCCAGTGTTCATTTGGTGCCTCACCAGTGTGGTGCATCCTAGATCTCCCCATGTAGAACACATCTGTATAGGAGTGTAGCAGAGCAACCAGGAGAGTTGCCTGTCTCTGGTCCAACCATGCTGCACTCCTGCTCAGCAAGTCCTACAGGTGAGCCAGCACACTATCACCCGTACACTGCATCCACTGCTTTGTACTTGTTGCTGTGCGCACTCGTTCCACCTCACAGGAGCCTACCACATTACCCTTTGAGATGTGTTGCTCCTCGACAGTTGCATTGGCTACCAACATGATAACCTCCATTTTGTCTGGCAGCACAATAGTGCAGCCAACAGCCAAACCCTCATGCAGTATGGGACTGTGACGGCTCCACTAACCCACCATCCTGTTTCATCCCATGACTGAATCTGCACAGCACTTGGGTTTCTGACCTGGCAGGAATGCTCACAGCTACAGACGCTACCACTTTGACATGCTTACGATACTCCAGCAGGGGCAGCCTCTCACCATTGACACTCATTGTCAAGAAGTGTGGCTCACCATTGACTGTGCCCTCAACCTGTACTGCTTGCAGGGCCGTGGACTGGTATCTTAATGAGGGTGGAGCCTCGGGGTCTCTGGCTGGGAGGGGGCCCTGCTGTAGTTTTATGGCAAAGGTGGTGTGTACAAGGACTGGGGTTATGGGCACGAGTTGGCATAATGCCCTACCAGGCCACAGCCCCAGCAGCAGGGCTGGATCTCAAATGGCCTCCCTCACTCCTGAGGCTGTGTCCTGTACAGTTTAGGGTAGTCCCTCAGCATGTACCCATGCTGCTCACACTTCCAGCAGGTCCCTGTAAACCTGCCTGTGCCAGTATCTGAAAACTGCTCCTGGATGTTACCTCTTCTGACCTGGAATTTTTGCCTCCTGCCTACTTCTAGTTGCATGGTAGCATTGGATGCCACAAATGACTTTAGCTCAAGAGTCTGAGCCAGCACCTCCTGCAGGTCAGTAGCTTGGGACTGCTTGACATACACTTGGAGCCGAGGGTTCCCAAGGGCATCAACGAACTGGTCCCTTGGGAGTACAGATGTCACTATCTCTGGGGCGTCTGGATATGCCCTACTAACCAGGTGCTCCAGCTCATGAGCTAGCTGCTACAGAGGCTCTCCTCGCCCTCTCATCCTATTCTGGAACCTTGCCCAGAATGCCTCATCCTGGTGCTTGTGTCCATACCTCTGCTCCAAGGCTGCCACCATACAGTGGTAAGAGATGCGTTGCTGCAGCATTAGCTGGCTTAGCACCTCTATCGCTGTGCCTTTCAGGGAAGACACCTGCTGCATAGCTTGTTCCTTAGAGTCCCAGGCTTGAGCCTCCGCCAGGAGCTCAAACTGGGTGTGATAGGCATCCCAAGTAGCACTTCATCATATTCCTGGGGCTTGTGATGGCATTTTTTTTTATTTTTTTATTTCATTTAGGAAGGAAACTGGCCAAGGGCAACAAAAATCTAATAAAAAAATGCCCACTGAAATGCCAGTCCCATAAAAGGCTCAAAGCAGTGGTCAAAAATTGGTGGATAAGTGTCTTGAAACCTCCCTCTTGAAGGAATTCAAGTCATAGGAAGTGGAAATACAGAAGCAGGCAGGGAGTTCCAGAGTTTACCAGAGAAAGGGATGAATGATTGAGAATACTGGTTAACTCTTGCGTTAGAGAGGTGGACAGAATAGGGGTGAGAGAAAGAAGAAAGTCTTGTGCAGCGAGGCCGTGGAAGGAGGGGAGGCATGCAGTTAGCAAGATCAGAAGAGCAGTTAGCATGAAAATAGCGGTAGAAGAAAGCTAGATATGCAACACTGCGGCGGTGAGAGAGAGACTGAAGACAGTCAGTTAGAGGAGAGGAGTTGATGAGACAAAAAGCTTTTGATTCCACCCTGTCTAGAAGAGCAGTATGAGTGGAACCCCCCAGACATGTGAAGCATACTCCATACATGGACGGATAAGGCCCTTGTACAGAGTTAGCAGCTGGGGGGTGAGAAAAACTGGCGGAGACGTCTCAGAATGCCTAACTTCATAGAAGCTGTTTTAGCTAGAGATGAGATGTGAATTTTCCAGTTCAGATTATAAGTAAAGGACAGACCGAGGATGTTCAGTGTAGAAGAGGGGGACAGTTGAGTGTCATTGAAGAAGAGGGGATAGTTGTCTGGAAGGGTGTGTCGAGTTGATAGATGGAGGAATTGAGTTTTTGAGGCATTGAACAATACTAAGTTTGCTCTGCTCCAATCAGAAATTTTAGAAAGATCAGAAGTCAGGCGTTCTGTGGCTTCCCTGCGTGATATGTTTACCTCCTGAAGGGTTGGACATCTATGAAAAGACGTGGAAAAGTGCAGGGTGGTATCATCAGCGTAGGAGTGGATAGGACAAGAAGTTTGGTTTAGAAGATCATTAATGAATAATAAGAAGAGAATGGGTGACAGGACAGAACCCTGAGGAACACCACTGTTAATAGATTTAGGAGAAGAACAGTGACCGTCTACCACAGCAACAATAGAACAGTCAGAAAGGAAACTTGAGATGAAGTTACAGAGAGAAGGATAGAAACCGTAGGAGGGTAGTTTGGAAATCAAAGCTTTGTGCCAGACTCTATCAAAAGTTTTTGATATGTCCAAGGCAACAGCAAAAGTTTCACCAAAATCTCTAAAAGAGGATGACCAAGACTCAGTAAGGAAAGCCAGAAGATCACCAGTAGAGCGGCCTTGACAGAACCCATACTGGTGATCAGATAGAAGGTTGTGAAGTGATAGATGTTTAAGAATCTTTCTGTTGAGGATATATTCAAAAACTTTAGATAGGCAGGAAATTAAAGCAATAGGACGGTAGTTTGAGGGATTAGAACGGTCACCCTTTTTAGGAACAGGTTGAATGTAGGCAAACTTCCAGCAAGAAGGAAAGGTAGATGTTGACAGACAGAGCTGAAACAGTTTGACTAGGCAAGGTGCAAGCACGGAGGCACAGTTTCTTAGAACAATAGAAGGGACCCCATCAGGTCCATAAGCCTTCCGAGGGTTTAGGCCAGTGAGGGCATAGAAAACATCATTGCGAAGAATTTTGCATATTGAAGAATGTGGTGAAGATGGTGGGGGAGGTGTTGCAGGAGAGAGTGATGTACCACACTCTGCACCTGAATCACGTCAGCTACCCATGTTGTTGGTTCCATCGTCTTTACCAGGTGACTCCTACTCCTGTAGATGTGCTGCAGCAGACAGTGCCTCCCCTGACAGTGTAGATTGCTCAGCTGTTTGCTGACATGCTAGGAGCAGTTTAACTTCATCACTCAGGCATGACACTTCTCCTTTCCCTTCTGTTACTTCTTCCCTCACTTCTTTCTTTACTTCGAGACAACTTTTCAGAGTGAACTCCTTTAACTCTTCTTTCCAGCCTGTCAACTGAAACTGTATGTCTTGCACAGCATGGCACAGCATGTCCTGTCTTTCCTGCTGCTGTGATTTCATTGCTGCTAAAGCTGCTAACAGTGTCTGGGCGGTACCAGCCCCCAAGTCATCTGTGACATCCATTGTCCCTGACTCAGCCCCAGTTGTGTGTACACTGAACACTGCGCATCACCACAACAACTTGTTGGCTTCCCCAGACACACTCCTCTCGGTTTCTTGATCACAACAGCAAAATCCTACTCCTAACACCAGTGCTGCGACCATCCCTCTCCCTTAGCTGTTGGCAGGAAGGGCCAGAAGGTCACGATATAGTAGAGGGCCCGGCGTCTTGGGGAGGAGTTGCAGGGAGCTAGGGACTCCCCTGTAATTCCTACCTGGCACCAGGACACAGTACATGTACACAAGGGACAATAGGCTGGCAGAGACACAAGATAAACACCAGACTGTCTTATGGCACCATCTTATTTTCCCCGTGGTACACAGTACAAATGCTGTGGCTCTGACACACTGCAGCACTTCCAAGAAAATGTTGCCAGCAGAGAACAGGTAGCTACTGTAGGCAAGGAGAGCATGCCTTTCATACTTGAGCACTGAGCAGGCTCTGCTCATGGTGCCAACCAAGCCCTCTCACCTCATATTGCCTCCCAAGACTGAAGCTCCAGATGGAAGAACTTTGGACTGCAAATGAAGCTCTGTAGCAATATTATGCATAAACCCATGGCTGGTGGCAGCTAACCTTCTTCTAAATTTTAGCAACCACCAACAAACAAAACAAACAAAATTACCATCAAACTTCAACTTCAATAATAATAATAATAATAATGATAATAATAATATTAATCAAAAGAAATCAACCAAAGAACTTTAAACCTTAATCAATCAGTACTTTCCCCTCCCTATCCCTCACCTGTGACTATTAGACCCACCAAACCTAATCTTACCATTACTTAACATAATCCCTGACCTAACTTAACCTCTACCCTTAGTGTGATCTTGGTCTCCCTCTCGGTCTGTGCCTGATGATGATCCATGATGATCCATGTGCTTCAACACTGCAATTTTGTCGTTTAAGTCACACCAGCCTCTGTGCTTCAGTCTCTCAGCTGTGCCACTAAAGCAGAACACAGCAGCCACATTGACTCCCAAACCTGGCCCTAACCAAACCCTTCCCTCACCTTACTTTACTCACACCAAACCCTATACCAACCAGATCCTAACACAGCCCTTACTCAACACTAACCTGATTTTGTCTTAAGCTGATGCACTCTTCCTGGGAAATGCTGTGAGGTTGGGCAGCAGCATGAGTGGCCATCAGCAGCAGCAGCAGCAGCAGCAGTCAACCTCAGCTGTGAGGAGGCACCAGCGGTGTGATAAAAAATCACCTGGAGAGAGGCAGCTCTTTCCATAGAGAAGAGAGTAAGTTTGAGTGCCAGCAGTGTGACAAAACTTTTGTGTCCAGAGGTGCCCTTGAGTACCATAACCTGACACACAGCAGTGTTAGAAATTATGAGTGAGGGAAGAAATTTATCTAAGTCAAACCTCAACAAACACCCTGACACATGGTGGTGTTTGGAATTATGAGTGTGATGAGTGTGGGAAGAAATTTACTGAAAAGTCTGACCTCACCACACACATACAGTGGTGTTAGAAATCATGAGTGTGGTGAGTGTGGGAAGAAGTTTACCAGAAAGTTTCACCTTACCATACACTCTGACACACAATGGTGTTAGAAATTATGAGTGTGGGAAGAAATTTAACCACAAGACTTCCCTCACCAGACACACCCTGACACACAGTGGTGTTAGAAATTGAGTGTGGGAAGAAATTTACCCAAAAGTCTTCACTCACCACACACACCTTGACACAGTGATGTCAAAAATTATGAGTGTGGGAAGAAATTTACCCACAAGTCTTCCTTCACCACACACATCCTGACACACAGTGGTGTTAAAAATTATGTGTGATGAGTGTGGCAAAAGATTTCCTACCATTTCTGGTCTCAATCAGCACGCCTTCAGACATGCTAGCTTGAGGAAATTCAAGTGTGATGTTTGTGGCAAGTGTTTTAAGACAAAGAATGAGATTGCCAAGCATATGAAAGTCCACCTTTGAGGTGGTGTCTTGTGTGGATGAATGGGGCCACACTCATGCCTGTGGTGGCGGTGGCAGCCATGCCTGTGTGTTGTGAGGGAGTAATGGTCCCCACAGTTCATTTTGTGTGGTGGTGGTGCCCATGGTGCTGTGAGGGAGTACACTCATACCTCAGTACCATGGACTAAAAGGGGGGGAACATCAGTCCAATGAAGCCAATTGTCTGTAGGTACTGACACTAGGTGTTAGGTTACATTAGGAGTGACTAATATTAACAATTACATTATGAAAGACAGGAATAAATACATTACTGTACTATACTTTTAATCAAGCACACCATGCCATCCCATGGTATCCATGGTAACCATGGTGGGTACCCAGGAGGGTAGCAGCAGTGACAAGGTAGACAAGATGCTGGTGACATTGCCAAAACTATCGGAGGTACGTAACTCTATGGATGATGTGCTGCAATTTCTGGAGCACACCAAGAATAGAGATATTAGTGTTCATTATGGAAATCTCAGAATTCTTTGAGAAGCCATAACTAAAGAACAATTCCAAAGTGGCAAGCAATTAAAATTAGACAGCTTTTTCAAACCAGTACAGATTCCATGATCACCTGATGTACCAGTGGTACCAGTTTGTCCATCCTCACTGTCACCTAATGAACCACCAACCTCTACTTCACATTGTTCACACACTACTAATACATCTGTACCACCAGCACAGCCTACAACCAGTAGTATGTCATTGGAGCTGCAAGGCTGGCTGGTACTGCTAATGCATGAGGTGATTGCAGAGTCTGTACTGGTTTGAAAAAGGTGTCTAATTTTAATTGCTTGCCACTTTGAATGTCTTCCTGAAGACTTCTGAAATTTCCATAATGAACACTGATATCTCTATTCTTGGTGTGTTCTACAAATTGCAGCACAGTGTCCATACAGCTATGCACCTCCAATATTTTTGGCAATGTCACTTGGTAATGTCTTCCTCGTCACTGCTGGTACTCTCCAGGGGTCAGGCCTATGCCTACCATTACCAGTGTCCTTGAGGACATCCAAGCAAGCAGAGGGTGTAACATCTTATTCTATTGCACTTTTTGTTTTTCTTACTTCCGAACACTTACACTTGGCCTCATCATGCCAAGAACAAGTGCCTTATGTAAGAAGAAGGAGACCTTTGTCAAGGCAAGAGCATGCTGTTGGAAAGATGAAAATTGGCAAGAAACAGATGCAATGCTACTACCACCAATACCAGCAGGCTTAGGCCTCAGCTCCTTATTCAAGTGCTGAAAAACAGAAGAGATTTGTCACACTCGTTCGAATTTCCAGACTGCAGTAGCAAAAGGTGAGACACCCACAAGCCATCGAGAGATGGCATGTGGGTGTCTCCCTCCTACCTGAGCAGTTGGAGTTGGTGAAGAGAGTGTATACTCGGCTTACATCAGATGAAATTATGAATAGATGTCTGTAGGGACTCATACAGAACCCAAATGAATCCCTCCACAACTGCATGTGACTACAATACCTGAAGCACCTCAGAGCTACAAAAAGAAAGCTCAGCTTTGTAGTAGCTGTGGCAATGATGGAGTGCAATAGTGGCTATGTCGCCAGCAATCTCCTTCAGTGTCTCAGCCTGCCATACAGTTCCATTCTTCATAAAGATCTCAGGAAGGACAACAGGATGGACAGGCCACTAATGAAAAATAAGGAACAACTAAACGTCTCTAAAGAGAACTCTTTTACTTGCCTTAAAACTTGTGTTCGGTAAATGACCTCCAACTTGCATTGCCCTGTGATTCACAGTCAGCCTTTCATGACAAACATGTCAAAGGCTTTTCTATAATCCAGGTAAACTGTTAAGGTGATCCATAATATTGTTTCTGATTAACTTGACAAGAACTTTTCTACATATTGTTGAAATCAGGCTCACTAGTCATTCACCTAAACTTGTAAGTAATGGATTGAAATTTCTATACCCTTTATTTTATTCTTGAGGAATGTGAAAATGTGATGAACTAATTCAGTGACATTTAGGAAGACTGATGAGCATTTCTGTAATCATGAAGCTCCATATTAATTAGAAGTGATGAGTTATGTGCAATTACTGTGATTGAGAATTGTAATTGTGATTGTATTTGTATAAATTTTAAGCTGCAGAGGGTGGTAATATGCTAACAGATGAAGACTGGTGCCATGGATAACCTCCCACTCCAACAGCATCTTCCTTAGTTGGGATGGGACATCCTAATGACTGTCACTGCACTGGCTTCCTCTCACTCCCATTAATTCTGTAAGACTTCTGCCAAAATAAAGAATGTGGCCTGGCTTAGTTTTGGCTGAGTGGAAAAGTGGGATGGCATGAACTGTGTGAGTGAATGAGAAAATAATGAATGAAGCAAGGAATAAAGGAGTGAATGATTCAGTGAGGGAACCAGTAAAGAAACAAATGCTGTGTTAAGTGAGGAAGTAGATAAGAGAGAGAGAGAGAGAGAGAGAGAGAGAGAGAGAGAGAGAGAGAGAGGGGGGGGAGTATACACTAATGTTTTGCATAGGAACTAATCAAAGTACACTCAGCTGATACCTACTAAAATTAGACACTAGCAAAAGTATCCTCACAATGTATACACTACTGTAATCTGTGGATGTTAGCAAGATGCACAGTATAGTTTTCCTCACAAACTTGTTTCAAGGAGAGGAAGAGTTGTAGAATGTATTTTCACTATTAATTTTATTTCAGGGTGGTTGGCACTTGGTCCCTTGTTGCACATAGCAACTCATAGTTATGGAAGCAGGGAAATAACTGTAGTGGCTATGTGAGTGCAGTGTTAATTTCAGTGTTAAAAAGTGTTACCAGAGGCTACTATTAATGAGTATAACATCATTTTATGTTCAGATAGCCTTGAGAGTAGGTGTCACTGACTGGCTCCTGTTCCTGCAAGTGGCAACCAATCAGTGACAATCCAAGGTATCAAGAAGCCTCACTGGATGGCAGCAGAGGGGGTCTTTTGTGGTGTCTTGTTCCTTGCCACCTCTGTGTCGCAATGTAGGTCATGTTTTGCCTTCCTTGACTGGGTTCACATCATGTGTTTGTCCTCAGCCACACATCATGTGTGGGGCATTGGGCTCTTTTCCCCCGTAACGGCTGTAGAGAGACTTGTACTGGTGTGGGTGGGGCTTGTCATGTCCACATCTAGCCTTGTGTGTTCTGGGGTGAGGTGATGTTTGCACTGACCTGTAGAAAGTGGCTGCTGTGGTGGATTGGCCTGGTGAGAGTTGAACTGTTATGGCAGTGGCTGACACAGGTTCCATGGTGTGTGTGGCAGGTACTGCTCTCATGAGTAAGCTTGGGCTATGTGTTAGTGAACTTGGTGAGTGAGAGGATCTGAGAGATGTGGCGAACATGTGGATCCAGTGTTTGGGCACTGTCAGTTGCCACATAGACACTGCTACATAGACACATAGGCAGGTCATCTAAATAAAAGGTATACTTTGTGGGTTCGGTGAGGGACCTGTGATGCCAGGTTTTTTTTTTTTTTTTTTTCTTCTTTCATTATATATGTAGGAGGGACACTGGCCAAGGGCAACAAAAATCCAATAAAAAAAAAAAAAATTCCCACTGAGATGCCAGTCCCATAAAAGGGTCAAAGCAGTAGTCAAAAATTGATGAATAAGTGTCTTGAAACCTCCCTCTTGAAGTAATTCAAGTCATAGGAAGGTGGAAATACAGAAGTAGGCAAGGAGTTCCAGAGTTTACCAGAGAAAGGGATGAATGATTGAGAATACTGGTTAACTCTTGTGTTAGAGAGATGGACAGAATAGGGGTGAGAGAAAGAAGAAAGTCTTGTGCAGCGAGGCCGCGGGAGGAGGGGAGGCATGCAGTTAGCATGAAAATAGCGGTAGAAGACAGCTAGAGATGCAACATTGCGGCGGTGAGAGAGAGACAGTCAGTTAGAGGAGAGGAGTTGATTAGACAAAAAGCTTTTGATTCCACCCTATCCAGAAGAGCAGTACGAGTAGAACCCCCCCAGACTTGTGAAGCATACTTTATATATGGACGGATAAGGCTCTTGTACAGAGTTAGCAGCCGGGGGGGTGAGAAAAACTGGCGGAGACGTCTCAGAATGCCTAACTTCATAGAAGCTGTTTTAGCTAGAGATGAGATGTGAATTTTCCAGTTCAGATTATAAGTATAGGACAGACCAAGGATGTTCAGTGTAGAAGAGGGGGACAGTTGAGTGTCATTGAAGAAGAGGGGATAGTTTTGTGGAAAGTTGTGTCGAGTTGATAGATGGAGGAATTGAGTTTTTGAGGCATTGAACAATACCAAGTTTGCTCTGCCCCAATCAGAAATTTTAGAAAGATCAGAAGTCAAGCATTCTGTGGCTTCCCTGTGTGAAATGTTTACTTCCTGAAGGGTTGGACATCTATGAAAAGACGTGGAAAAGTGCAGGGTGGTACCATCAGCGTAGGAGGGGATAGGACAAGAAGTTTGGTTTAGAAGATCATTAATGAATAATAAGAAGAGAGTGGGTGACAGGACAGAACCCTGAGGAACACCACTGTTAATAGATTTAGGAGAAGAACAGTGACCGTCTACCACAGCAGCAATAGAACGGTCAAAAAGGAAACTTGAGATGAAGTTACAGAGAGAAGGATAGAAGCCGTAGGAGGGTAGTTTGGAAATCAAAGCTTTGTGCCAGACTCTATCAAAAGCTTTTGATATGTCCAAGGCAACAGCAAAAGTTTCACCAAAATCTCTAAAAGAGGATGACCAAGACTCAGTAAGGAAAGCCAGAAGATCACCAGTAGAGCAGCCTTGATGGAACCCATACTGGCAATCAGATAGAAGATTGTGAAGTGATAGATGTTTAAGAATCCTCCTGTTGAGGATAGATCCAAAAACTTTAGATAGGCAGGATATTAGAGCAATAGGACGGTAGCTTGAGGGATTAGAACGGTCACCCTTCTTAGGAACAGGCTGAATGTAGGCAAACTTCCAGCAAGAAGGAAAGGCAGATGTTGACAGACAGAGCTGAAAGAGTTTGACTAGGCAAGGTGCAAACATGGAGGCACAATTTTGGAGAACAATAGGAGGGACCCCATCAGGTCCATAAGCCTTCTGAGGGTTTAGGCCAGCAAGGGCATGGAAAACATTATTGCGAAGAATTTTGATAGGTAGCATGAAGTAGTCAGAGGGTGGAGGAGAGGGAGGAACAAGCCCAGAATCGTCCAAGGTAGAGTTTTTAGCAAAGGTTTGAGCGAAGAGTTCAGCTTTAGAAATAGATGTGATAGCAGTGGTGCCATCAGATTGAAATAAAGGAGGAAAAGAAGAAGCAAAGTTATTGGAGATATTTTTGGCTAGATGCCAGAAGTCACGAGGGGAGTTAGATCTTGAAAGGTTTTGACACTCTGTTAATGAAGGAGTTTTTGGCTAGTTGGAAGGGGATGTGCAAAACTATATACAAAGGAAGCACAATACACGAAAGTCAGGATGGTAAGTATCTAAGACTCGGCATGAAACTTGGATGCCGTGGAACTCGTGGGGTACTATATTCTCTCATTTCACTGAGGATTGTCCTCTTACAGCTACTGCATTTACCACACTTTGTACACTTTTTGGTTGTTGCACTTTTCATTCTTTATTCATGTCTTATGGCTAGAAAGATCACTTTAGTATACTGGATTTGACTTCCATAGCCATTCCACATTTTAGTCTTTCATCTTTGTTTGAAATATCATGTTTGTTTTAAACATACATTCGTTGCTGCTTTCACCATTCTTTATTATTATTACTATTATTTATATATATTTTTTTTATTTATTTATTTATTTTTTGGTTCACACACCACAGTCTTGTTTTTCATTCAATAGATATAGTATATAAAGATATACTGTACATGGTTTTAAAGAGAAAATGCATTATTCACCTGAAAATATATTCAATACTCAATCATACAAGAGAATAAATAAATATATAAAGAAAAGAAAACTTTGTGAATTGTTGTTTGAACAACATTAAACTGTTTAGTTACCAGATCAGTGGAATGTCTACTGGGCTGTAAAGATCTAAAACACTTTTAGTTCAAGACAAACTTTATTTCCATTTGGATTCCAGGAGAATTCTCTCACACTGTATTGAAACAATCATGTGATCATTCACACTCATTTTAACAGTTAGTGGAGCAGTTGATGTTTACATTCACTCTTAACTTGTGTGGGAATCTATTTAAGGCTGCTGTGGGCACACTAGTTATATAAACAATTATACAAAACTAACAATTAATGGCTCTTTATTTCTCACCCATTTGTACATTTATAATTTGTAACTACAGTGTTCAGAAATTACCATCACCCTACATAACATTTTAGAATGTTTCTACTAGACATAAACATTGTTGTAGATCTTGTGATGATACCACCAATGAGACCTGGAATTAAAATTTTCAAGTAAAGAAGTTTTGTATAAAATGTTATGTAAAAATGGCATGTACCTATACTTCCGTGATCCGTATTCTAAGATACAGGGGGACCTCAGATTATATATGTCTGATTTATGTTGCTTATGGATTGAAAAGATTCCATTGAAGGTACAGCAACATGTCAAGAAATTCCTCTTAACTCTCCCATGCACCAGAAGTTTGACAAATTTATATTTCCATGGGGAAGCCCACTGGGTAGGCCTGATGCATTGAAACATTCACTTGCACACAGAATCCTTATCATGTCAGACCCATCACAAAGACATTTGACAATTAGTTAATTCAGTGGACCAAACTTGCATCTTTGGTACACAACATTTTTGTGTGATCATGATAGAAACTTTTTTGGGGGAATTTAAAAGTGGTGAGCTGTAACAATGTAAATAGTGAAGCATCATGGTGCATGAGGGGATTGAGTGTCAGGAAAATTTGTAACAATTGGATAAGAGACATCATGTTATTGCACAATTCAAGATTGTGTAACATGTGATATACTACAGGAAATGGATTTTGTCTGCTTTATTTCATTGGAGATGATTTCATGTCCAGCATGTTTGAGAATGGGCACAAGTCATGTTGCTCAATAGTCGTGGCTACAATGTTGTCTTTGAGAGAGAAAGAGCTTGATGAGAGGAAGCATCATCATCTGTTGTTTTCTCCTAGTCTCATGGTGTTTCAGAAAAATTATTGCAAATTTCAGTAACTTGGACTCATATGGCATTGTAGTCTTCTTGTCAGAGAGAGAGAGAGAGAGAGAGAGAGAGAGAGAGAGAGAGAGAGAGAGAGAGAGAGAGAGAGAGAGAGAGAGAGAGAGAGAGAGAGAGAGAGAGAGAGAGAGAGAGAGAGAGAGAGAGAGAGAGAGAGAGAGAGAGAGAGAGAGAGAGAGAGAGAGAGAGAGAGAGAGAGAGAGAGATAGCAGGAGGAACCATCAGTTAAGGTAGGAAGGTAGTAAGACTATTAGGGATAGAAGAATGACATTGCTCAAAACAAATGTCTGTCAGAAAGTTGGTCCTGCATGGTGAAAATTTCCTTTCAGATACTCAAGAAAAAACAGGAGCACAACAAACTGATGACAGGGAATGTCACTTCATTGTTCCTGCCGGGTACCTGTACATTATTTTCAGTTGCGTAAGTGATTTTATAAACTCGATGGCTAGAATATGCATAATGGATATGACATTAGGTTTTGTGAGATTCTGCAAATTTATTTATGTATATTGTGAATACTTATGTGTGATAACCATTACTGACTGATGTACATACCAATGCCTTTAGGAACATTGTATCTGTAAGTCAAGGGCCCCATGTTAAAAGAACTATCTTATAAAAGCAGAAGGTAACATCAGTAACATTAGGAGGTAACAATGATAATATTGATTTATTTAATCACTGAGACATGGATATTTCATAACACATGTCTCTGTATTCCCTGCATGATGTAGATGACATTGGGGTAAAGGTGGGGGACTGCTCCTCTGCCTTCCCAGTGGAAGCTTTCCCACCATACAAGAAGGAAGCAGAAAGGCTATTGTATTATTTTACTCTAGTTTCATTTCACTTTCCATCTTCTTTATTGTATGCCACCCATGTGGAAAAAAAGGGAATTCATAAAAATTAAATGATAAATGTTAATATAATGATCCTCACTACACTAAATGCAAGTTCTGTCGATATAACTTTAAAAGTTACACATTTTTCATCAAACATATCAAATCACCAAAACTTGTTAGGCCACTGCCATCATAGTTGTGTAGTTGATGCTGGTGGCTACTGGATATACTTCATAACCTCCTACCACTATGTCAAGTGAACACAAAAGGTAGTCATTACTACTCTATACTAGTGAAATTGCAGATACACAGGTTTCTCTCATGTTCATTAATTAAAATAATCTTTGCATATGTAATAAGAATAACCTACAACAGTGGTAGTAATAATGTTAACAATAACTAAATCCAATTAAATCTTAAGTTGACATTAGTGGTTACGTGTAAATGATGCTTCAAATATGCTTGACACGACTTAAGATACAGTATTATTGCACTAAGCTCCAACTCCCGTTTAGAGGACTTAGCATGAAGTCCTGTTATGTGGATTAACTGGGGATCTCATCACCTTCCTCATCCAAAGCCATCCTGTGGGCTTATCTTATAACTACCAGTACTGTGCTTAATATGAAACAAAACACAAATGTATCTGCCCTCTCAAAACTTGACAAATCTTTGGTATGTATAATGAATAACTCCCATTGTAAAGCTAAGTCAGACCACCCTAGACAGATTAGAGATGACAATTATTGTGTGGTAATAGATATCAAATGGAGATGCAGAGGAATATCTTAATGCAGTTGAAGTACTGAACATCTGGTTAGATTTTTCACTTCATTTCAAGATACCAGCAGGGAATTCAGCTGATTCACTGGAAGAGTGCTTAGCAAATAACTATGAGGGTGTGCTTTACTTAAAGCTGTCACCCAGTGAGGAAGATAGTATGTTAGATAATTTTAGTGGAGGCTAAAGTGGCCAGATGTCTGTTCAGTTGTGCATAGTGAAAGGTGAAGAGGAAGGCCACACCTGGAGTGGATCAATTGTGTGAAGAGAGCATGGACTGAGAGAGGAATTACTGCAGCAGGCAAGAGCAGTTATGCATGAATGGTGAGTGACAGTTGTGAATCCAAGAAAATGAAGCAGTCTCATCAACCTCTGGGATTGAGTGTGGGCACACTTGGCAAGGGTGATTGGTATGTGGACCCAGTTAGAGTTTGAGGCACTCTGCATCTACTATGGTCTCTGGATTGGAGCAAATCTGAGTAGGGAACAATCTCATTATGAAGGAGCAGCAATAAACACCAGTGTATGCTGCTGGATCTTGCTGTGGTGAGTGTGGCCACCTGTACTGTGCCTGGCTTCCTGGTGTGTTAAAACAGGGGCCAGGAGACTATCTTTTCGCCTTGGGCCAATGGGGATAAGAGAGTGAATGTTAGGTGCCTTGTCTGCGCCACTCCATGTGAAACTGTCACTCACAATAATCAACTAATAGGATCACTGCTTCAGTTCAAAGAATATAGTTATCCTTACAATGAGAGTGACTCCAATACAAACTATGGAACCATCACACGTGTACCAGCTGTTCTTCAATAGTCATTCCAATTTTAATCACTTAGTGCTTTGTATACTCATAACTTAAAAAGTTACCTGCTTACCTGGATAGAAAATTAATTATAGTGACATTACATTTTTTAACTTTATTCAAACATGAAAGCAATTAGCTAGCAACCATGCACCTCAGCCATCATTGCCTCAAAGTTGATCGCCTCATAACCATCCTCCATTTTGACAGTTAAAAAGTGGTCCACCATGGAGGAAGAGACTGTCATGGTAGTAGGGGCCTGAACCTGGCTGGGGGGCTGTTGCAGCTTCT
The DNA here is from genome assembly GCF_035594125.1 of Scylla paramamosain. Lineage (NCBI taxonomy): Eukaryota > Metazoa > Arthropoda > Malacostraca > Decapoda > Portunidae > Scylla > Scylla paramamosain. Next base: position 4,157,542 of record NC_087164.1, on the reverse strand, counting down.
TCACAGGTAGCCCATCTGTATCAAGATACAAAGAAATTAGATACAGTTAGTAAATACTCAACTTTGATTGTTCAACAATTATTACAGTAGTGAAATTAGGTCATATTTTTGTAATACAAAAAGAAAAAAAAAAAAAAATCTGGAGTGACTGAGGTAACTTCCTTTCTGGATTTAGTGACTAGTTAGGTGAGGATCTGATTTTCTTTTTCACCAGAGTAAATACAGGAACGAAATTGTACCATTTGACTTATGAATAATTGTTTACAATGTACCAATGTGGTGTTTCTTAATGCAACCTTTTCTCTAACCAGGCTTCAGTCATTGGGGAGTTTGGAATTGCTGACAGCTAACACTATCTATCCCCCAGGAATAAATATGAAGCTACAACCATTAGGCATAAACGAGAAAAATGAAAACAAAATAACGAACTAGGTGCATGTACACCCACACATACATACATAAATACATACATACATATAAATACACACACACACACACACACACACACACACACACACACACACACACACACACACACACACACACACACACACACACACACACACACACACAAATATGAGAAGGATCGTTAATGTTAAGAAGGAGTTAAGAGCAATGAGAGATTTGATTGCTGGAATTTTGGAAAAGCAGGACAAATTAATCAAAGATGATAATGACCTGAGAAAGTGTGAAGAATATGGTAGTGTTCTATAGGTAAACAATGAGATTTTGAGTTTGGAAAAACTATTCCAAAGGAAGAGAACACTGTGCTCTAAGTGCTAAAATACACAGTATCATAAATTGTTTGCAGAGGGAAGGTAGAGTTCCTGAAAGCTGGAAGAGAGCTAATATTGTTCCAATATACAAAGGAGGCAAGAGAGAGGATCTGATGAATTGTAGACCTGTATCATTAACAAGTGTGGTGGCTAAGATCTGTGAAAGGGTAGTTAAAGACAAATGGATGAAATATCTGGAGACCAAAAAGATAATAAGTGGCAAACAGTTTGGCTTTTGAAAAGGATGCTCATGTACAATTAACTTGGTGTGCTTCTATTCAAGAGTTATTGATATAATACAAGAAAGAGATGGATGGGTGGATTGCATATATTTAGATCTGAAGAAAGCCTTCATCAAAGTTCCACACAAGAGACTAGTGTGGAAACTTAAGAGAAATAGACAGTGTGGGAGGAAAATTATTGGTATGAATGGAGGACTTCTGAAAGGGCAGAGAGATGAGGACAGCTATAAGAGATGAAAGATCTATATTCAAAAATGTTTACAGTGGAGTTCCTCAGGGATCAGTCCTTGCTCCAGTTATGCTTGCTGTATACATAAATGTTATGGTTGAAGAGATACAAGTCTGTTTACTGATGATGCAAAGATCATGAAGTAAGTGAAGAATGAGGACTGTGACCTGCTCCAAGAGGTCTTTAATAAGATATATGAATGGAGTAAAAAATGGAAAATGGAGTTTAATGCAAGAAAATGTAATAGTATTGGAGTTTGGAAAAAGGAAAAATAGACCTGTTGAAACCTATAAGCTGGGAGAAGAAAAATCCAGAAAAGGAACACTGAGAAAGATCTTGGGGGTAATAGTAATGGACAATATGTCACCAGGAAAGCACATTAATAAAACTGTGGGGGAGACTTATAATTTTCCTTAGAACATAAGAGTGGCATTTTCATACAGTGATGAGGATATGATGAAGATTATTATAACTAAAATATGTCCAAGGTTGGAATATGCAACAGTGGTCTGGTCACTGAGTGTGAAGAAGGACATTAGAAAGCTGGTGAGAATACAACGAGCTGCAGCCAAAATGATCTCAAGTTTGACAGACCTCCCCTATGAGGAGATAGATATTAAGACTGGATCTAGTGTCCCTAGAGCAGAGGAGAACAAGAAAGAATTTGATTGATGGAAGGATTGGAGAAAGTTGATAGAGAGGACCTGATAGTGTGGGACAAGCAAACCACAAGGAAGCACAGGAAGAAATTGAAGAAAGGCATATGCAAGAGGGACATCAAGAAGCACAGTTTTCTATATATAACTGTTGAAGTTTGGAATGTGTTGGACAGAGAAATGACCAAAGCAACAATGATACATAATTTCAAGGTGAAGTTGGATAAATTTTGGGATAATAGAAAGAGACAGCACAAGCATAGCTCCCTTCCCTTATGTCACAACTAGGTAAATACACACACACATACCAAGGTTTGCTCAGACCCTATACAGTACAACTAGGTAAATACTCAGCTACAGAGATCTGGAATGATTGAAGTGAAGATATGGTTATGGCGGACAGTGTGTAGATATTTAAAAAGAAATTGGACAAACATAGATTTGTAGACAGGACAGAATGAGTGCTGCTTAGACCCTGTACACTAGGTGAACTACTTGAATACACACACATTCTTGGTGTATTTACCTAGGTGTATTTTATCTAGTTGTAATTTACAGGGCCCGAGCTACAGTTGTGTGGTCCTGTCTCCATATCTATACTTGTCTAGTTTTTCCTTGAAGTTGTGCACACTCGTTGCCAGTACTACATCATCACTTAGCTTGTTCCATACTTCTATATGTATACTTATATATATACAGCAAAATCCCTCTCATCTGGCATTCGAGTATCCGGCAGCCTCAAGTATCCGGCACATTTTTCCCGGAGCCTTAAAATCAATAAAAAATTGATGTGTACTCATAAAATTGATTAAAATTCCCGCATGAGGCATACTTTGTCCCCTTGCCACCAGAGCGCACTGCTTTGCACCACCCGCGGCCCACTGCACTGTGTTTACTCAGTGACTCAGTCCCGCGTGTGCACTGTTTATCGCCTGATGCCTTCATCATGCCTAAAGTTGTAGAAAAGAGGAAGCGTGTTGTGCTTACACTTAAGCAGCTGATCAGATCAGGTGCTGATTAAGATCAGCTGATCTTTGTTATGGTAAGATGCGTGAGTGTAGGGTGGTGATTGTGGACATAATTTCACTTTTATCCAAGTATCCGGCAATATTCAAGTATCCAGCATGTCGGCGGTCCTGTTGATGCCGGATAAGAGGGATTTTACTGTATATATATGTTACAGTCAATACCTGAATCCAGACAATTTGTAAAGTGACTTATTTTTTCAGGCAATTTGTGAACTGCCTGGTTAGGTTAGGTTAGGTTAGGTTAGGTTAGGTTAGGTTAGGTTAGGTTAGGCAGTTCACAAATTGCCTGAAAAAATAACTTTACACTTTACAAATTGTCTGGATTCAGGTATTGACTGTAACATATATATATATATATATATATATATATATATATATATATATATATATATATATATATATATATATATATATATATATATATATGATTTTCCTTAGAATATAAGAGTGGCATTTTCATACATTGATGAGGATATATATATATATATATATATATATATATATATATATATATATATATATATATATATATATATATATACACACTTTGTTATGAATAACATAAAGAAACTATGTTTCTTTATGTTATTTAAGCATCTTCCTTTTCTTAATTTTTTGCTGTGGCCTCATGTGTATCTGGTATTTTCTACTTCTCTTAGCAACAGTTTCTTATTATTAATTTCTTCCACTGTTCCACAATTTATAAATCAGTATTAAATCTTCCCTTTCTCTTCTTTGTTCGTGTTGGCAGATTCATTTCCTTCAATCTGTCCTGTCTTCATATGTTGATTCTTCCAGTTCTGGAACAATCTTCATATCCATCCTTTGTATCCTTTCTAGTTTTTTTACATGTTTCTTCTTGTGGGGAGACCACACTGATTCAGCATATTCCAGCTTTAGTCGAATCATAGTGGTAATTTTATTTCTTACCATATCTTTATCCATGTAGTGGAACGCTGCTCCAATATTTCTCATCATTCTATATGTATCTCTAATTATCTTTTTTACAGACTGTTGAGTACCCTGTATTATCACTCCCATATCTTTCTCTTGTACTTTTATTATTTCTTCATTTCCCATTTTATATGTCCATTTTGGTCTCTTTTCACTTTTTGCCATCTCCATTACATGACATTTTTTTTCACATTAAATTCCATTTCTCATTTCTTACTCCAGTCCCAGATTTTATTTAAATCCTCTTCTAGAGTTTCAGTCTTTGTTGTTTCTTATGACTTTGTAATTTTGCATCAACTGCAAACTCATGTAACTCTTTGTTCCTTCAGGCATATCATTTATGTAGATCAGGAAAAGTATTGGTGCCAGCACTGATCCTTGTGGTACTCCACTATCTACTTTTATCAATTTTGATTTTACATCTTTTACTGCCATTCTCATTTCTCTTTCCTTCAAGTAACTTTCCATCCATTTTTTTTTTCTATTTAATCCTTCTATATTTTCTAGCTTCCATAATAGCCTGTTGTGGGAAACTTTTTCAGAAGCTTTTCTAAATCTAGATACACACAATCTATCCATCCATCCCTCTCATGTGTTATATTAGTTACTCTTGAATAAAAGGTCGTGAAACTGGTTAAACATGATTGCTGTCAAAAGCCATACTGTTTTTCTGTTATTGTATCATGTTATTCTAAAAACTGTGTCCACCATGTTTTCTAGAAATTTTGTCCACTGCTTCTTTATCATTTTTCACATTAATAAAATAATAAAAGGTCATGAAACTGGTTACACATGATCATTTTTGTCTAAAGCCATACTGTTTTTCTGTTATTGTATCGTTTTTCTAAGAAATTGTGTATGTTTTTCAAGAAATTTTGTCCACTGCTTCATTATCACTTCACAGATCTTACATACTATGCTGGTCATTGATACTGGTCTGTAGTTTAGTGGTTCTTTGTTTCCACTTTTATAAATTGGCATTATGTCTGCTCTCATCCATTCATTAGGTAATCTTCCAGTTGATAATGAGCACTTAATTATGTCATATACTGGTTCAATCAACTTTTTCCTGCACTCTTTTACAGTGAAACCTGATACTCCACCTGGTCCTGTTGCTTTTCCCTCTTCCAGTTCTTCCATCATTTTATAAACTTTTCTGATTACTGTAATTTCCCACATTTGCTTTTTTTGCCTTCTTATCTTGTGGTTCTTTAAATTCTGATTCTTCTGTGAAAACTTATTGAAACTTTTGTTTAGCAATTCACTCATGTCTTTTGGGTCTTCATATGTTTAATTTCCATCTTTCAATCTTTCTAGTTTTTCTTTAAGTTTAGTTTAATTTTTACATTTATGAATCTGTAGGACAGTTTTGGTTTGTCCTAGCACTTTTCGACTATATCCTTTTCATATCCTTTCTCCTTATATTCACTTATTAATTTCTTGCTATTTTAAAGTTTCAATTTCTTTTAATTTTTATCCATGCTTCATCTCTTTTTTTTCTTTGTTCACTTATTCATTTCTTGCTATTTTAAAGTTTCAATTTCTTTTAATTTTTATCCATGCTTCATCTCTTTTTTTTTCTTTGTTCTTGCACATCTTGCATTGAACCACACCTGTTTTCCTTTTTCTTTAGGTTTGTATTGTGGAACATATTTATTCACTCCTGTCTCATATAGTTCCATAAAAATGTCAAGATAATTATTTTGCACATAATTTTCAGCTTTTCAGCTTTCCCCAGTCCATTTCTTCATAAAGTTTCTTAAGATCAACTATATTCACTTCCCCATAGTTTCTCCTGTTTTCTTTGTATGATTCATCCTCTTCACTGACATCATTATCAGTCTATTTTTATCCTTATGTGGTCACTTTTTCCTATGGGGGCACGTCTTAATTCTTTAATTAGATTGATTCTTCTCATTAATGTCAGGTTAAGTCATGTTAGTTCATCATCTCTCCTATATCTTGTATTTTCAGTCATCCATTGCATCACCTGTGTTTTCCATAGTCAGCTTCAGAAATCTTTCTCCCCATTCACTCTCATTTCCTACAGCTTCGAGTGTTTCCCCATTTACTTCTTGGTAACTGAAGTCACCAACCAACAGTACTCTTTTATTACTTTTGATTAATTTACTCAGACACTGGATGATATCTTCTATTATTTTCTCAGTCTTCCTTGCTCTAAGAATTTGTTTTGGGTGGTACATAGGTTGTTATTACCGACAGTATTTCTTCATTATTATTCTCCATGTTAACATTCACTATTTCTGCTTTTCCTTCCCAATATTTTACTATTTTTGTCTTCACCTCTTTTCTTGTCATTATCATTACACCTCCCCTTCCTTTACCAATCCTGTCTCTTCTCCATATATTGACTAAACGATTTTCTTATTTTAGCTTTTGTTTCTATTAAACACACCACCTTCAGATTTTTTTTTCCTTTAAATAGTCTTGTAATTCCAGTTTCCTGTGTATCAATCTGTCTTTGTTGGTATACATCACATTCAGTCCTTCATTTTTACTATTTTTTTCTATTTTATTTTAACTTATTTTTTTCCTTTATGTACCATCTCTTCACTCTGTCTGCCAAAACTCTCCCCCCAATTTTTTTTTTCTGTTCTTGATTAATTTTCTCTTTAGCTTCTTCATACATTTCTTTCATCTTTTTTTCCTGTTCTTCATTTCTGCTCTTCTTAATGTATATATCCTTATAATCTTCTCTCAGTCTGGATGTTCTTTCTAGTATCTCTTCTGCTGCTTGTTGTGATTTTAGTCTTATATTCATGGGTCTTGTTTTGCCTTCCAGATAAGATCCCAGTTGAATAACTTCTGCCTAGAATTTATTGTCATCACCATTTTAGTTTCTTCAGCAAATCCTTTACTCCTTTTGTTTCTTCTTTATCCCTTTTCAATTTGCATGTTATATTTTTCTTCTTTATTCCATAAACTATAACACACTTTTTCTTATCTACTGCATATAATGCTCTTGCTGTCCTTTCCTGTCTCCATGTTTACTGTTGTCCAACTTTTTCTTAAATTTGTGCATGTTTCTTGTATGGACCACTTCCTCTTCCTGTCCAGTTTACTTGGGAAGCTACACTTCTTCACATCTCTCCTGCAAGTGGTCATCTTCATTCTCTTACTGTGTCCTCTATAGTTTCTCTCTCATTCCACACACACAAAGATCTTCTCTATACAACTTTTCCACTTTGCTTACCATTGTGTACACTGCTATTAGATCTCCTCTCACTCTTCTTTTTTCCAGTGTTAGAAGTTTCATTTTATGGAGTCTTTCCTCATATGGCAGAGCCTTTAGTTCTGGCATAATCTTTGTTGCTACTCTGTACTCTTTCTAGCTTTTAATATTTCTTTTCATTGGGTGACCAGACTACTGCTGTATATTCCAAAGTCAGCCATATCATTATGACTATTATTTTCTTCATCATTTCTTCATCCAAAATATACAAATGCTGTCCCTATATTTCTAATTATGTTAATAACTTCTCTCATTTGTGTGAGTGTGTGTGTGTACACAATCATGTGATAAGGGCTTAAAAAAAATGTGTTCTGCAGCAGTGCATAGAAATCTTTAACATAAGCACATCATTGACAGCAACATTATATGGACAGATTAATTGAAAGGATGGGAAAGAACTACAACTCAACTCATCCTGGCCATAGGTGAAAAAAAATCTGTATTAATATCTTTGGTATGGCATGTGAACACAGTAGCCAAATGACTACTACATATTAGGTTTTTTGCATCCAGTACTAGGCTGGAGAGGCATGTAGTACTTCACCATTCATAACTCTCTTTTTATATGGTAGGAGTGGAAAAGTACAAGGTGCAATCCTATAGTTCCTGCCTCAATAAAGATATTAGGTTTACCTTATGTTCTTATTACTGTTATTTGCTTCTTTGCAATCCATGTGGGAGTCAATACAATTAATTAATAATTTTTTCCACTGTCAGAAGCATCTCTAATTCTCTCTGGGTAATGCTATTCAGCACATCTTGTGTTTCCACTTAAATCTCCTGCACATCAAATGGTCACTCCTTCAGCTTAAGCTTCAGTTTTGGAAATATGAATTAATCATAGGTGGCCTAAGACAAAGGAATTAGGGAGATGGGATATCACTATCTTATTTTTGGCCAAGAACTGCTGGACAGACAGAGCACTGACAGAGTGCATTGTCATGATGCAGAAGCAAGTTGTGTCTAGGACATTTCCTCAACTTGTTCCTCAAACAGTTAAGGACCCCAGTGTATAAGTGTCATTTCACCATCTGACTTACAGGAAGGAACTCCTTGTTGAAAAAGCAGATAAACATGACTTTAGTCTTGACCTGCCTCACTTTCTTTGGTTGATGTAAACTTTGACTCTTCCATAAGGATGACTGCTGCTTGGTTTCCAGGTCATAGCTCTAGACTTGTCTTTGATTGCCAGTGGAAACCTTGGAAAAGTTTTGATAAATTAGATACACTGCTGGAGATCTCTGCACATAGTCAGCTGATGTTGCCTTTAGTGTAGCATCAATAGGCAGAGCACAAATTTGGCAGCAATCTGCTTTGTGTTGAGTTTTTCCATGAGAATGTATTGGCATGACTCAAGGAATAGGCCAGCAATACTGGAAATATTGTTAATTGTTTGGCATTAGTCCTCACTGAAGGTCTCATGCTCTTAAATGTTTTCTCTGTTCTGCTGCTTGATGGACAATCAGAACAACTGACATCTGCAATGTTTGTCTATGTTTGAAATGTGAGAATTACTGAAACACCTGAATTTTGCTCATTGCATTATCACCAGAAGCCTGCTGAAGCACCTTGTGGGTCTGCGTCACAGATTTGGCAAGTTTGAAGCAAAATTTGAAAAGACATGCAACTCCTTTAAGTCTGCCATTCTACTAAAAAGAAGAAAAGAAGTATATGAGAAATACCAATTCACAAAAATTGGCCATGGAAGAAAATGAGCTCATCTGTCACTGTTTCACTCGGCACACTGCATGAGGATGTTTAATGCTCCCTAGTATCTTGGGTCAACACCATTACCTGTGCAGACAGTCTGGGAGCTTTTGGATTGCACCTCAATTCACATTTCATATAATTTTGCAATTGATGACAAACATCAATGTTCATGGATGACAAGCAAGAAGTAACAAACACTATGTTTTCAGATAGAATCTTCATTCCCATAATGTTCTAGGCTAAATATTCTAATCACTTACTCTTTCAACTCACAGTGATGAAAGGATGGTAATTTAAGTGGGAAATACTAATCATACAAGAAAATCATGTGGTGGTAAAAGCCATCACAGTAATTAAACACAGACAGTTTTGGATGTCATTAATGCTGTCACTGGTCTCATGTCAGAGATTTGTACTTTATATGCATACATAACACTTTACTTTTTTTTAGTCACTGACTCATCTTTCTGAGATGATAGAGAGAGACTGGAGATTTGCAAACAGAACAAGTGATAAAATAGGAGAATGCTTGCTTCAGCAGCATTATGAGTGTATATTTCAGCCTTTCTTGTCACATGGTTTTTCACCTTTTACTCTTGTGTGGGCTACCATTACTCTGTGGTGTGTGCTGTCTTGTACTGAGGGATGTGGGAGGGGGCGTCTCCAGTCACATTTTAAATGGCGAGAAAATTCAATATTCATTGTTCAGAAGCTGAAGCCAGATTTTTGGTTGGCTTACAATTTGCCTTTCCATGTCAAACTTGTCTAGGAACACTCATTTTGAGAGTATGTTCCATCCTTTTTCAAAGAGGATATACTCTTTTGTGCTTGTTGCTGACCATTTTACTGTGAATATGATGTCCATTGTGTTGTGATAGCTGTCATAATGATGAGTGGTATTTCTGACAGGCATAGATCATTACCCTCCTACGACTTCTATCCTTCTCTCTGTAACTTCATCTCAAGTTTCCTTTCTGACCGTTCTATTGCTGCTGTGGTAGACGGTCACTGTTCTTCTCCTAAATCTATTAACAGTGGTGTTCCTCAGGGTTCTGTCCTGTCACCCACTCTCTTCTTATTATTTATTAATTATCTAAACCAAACTTCTTGTCCTATCCACTCCTACGCTGATGATACCACCCTGCACATTTCCACATCTTTTCATAGACGTCCAACCCTTCAGGAAGTAAACATTTCATGCAGGGAAGCCACAGAACACTTGACTTCTGCTGATCTTTCTAAAATTTCTGATTGGGGCAGAGCAAACTTGGTATTGTTCAATGCCTCAAAAACTCAATTCCTCCATCTATCAACTCGACACAACCTTCCAGACAACTATTCCCTCTTTTTCAATGACACTCAACTGTCCCCCTCTTCTACACTGAACATCCTCGGTCTGTCATTTACTTATAATCTGAACTGGAAACTTCACATCTCATCTCTAGCTAAAATAGCTTCTATGAAGTTAGGCGTTCTGAGACGTCTCCGCCAGTTTTTCTCACCCCTCCAGCTGCTAACTCTGTACAAGGGCCTTATCCGTCCATGTATGAAGTATGCTTCACATGTCTGGGGGGGTTCCACTTATACTGCTCTTCTAGACAGGGTGGAATCAAAATCTTTTCGTCTCATCAACTCGTCTCCTCTAACTGACTGTCTTCAGCCTCTCTCTCACCGCTGCAATGTTGCATCTCTAGCTGTCTTCTACCGCTATTTTCATGCTAACTGCTCTTCTGATCTTGCTAACTGCATGCCTCCCCTCCTCCTGTGGCCTCGCTGCACAAGAGTTAACCAGTATTCTGAATCACTCATCCCTTTCTCTGGTAAACTCTGGAACTCCCTGCTTGCTTCTGTATTTCCACCTTCCTATGACTTGAATTCCTTCAAGAGGGAGGTTTCAAGACACTTATCCTTCAATTTTTGACTACTGCTTTGGACCCTTTTTATGGGACTGGCATTTCAGTGGGCATTTTTTTTATTTTATTGGATTTTTGTTGCCCTTGGTCAGTTAAATTAAATCATTCATGGCTGAAAAGTTTGTGTGTTCATGTTGATATTCAAATATAAGGAAATTGAGTGTTGCAGCCATAGGCTGATGATGACTTGGATGTGTATTCAAACTAAGGCCAATGGTGGCCATCTTGTAATGGTGCAGGGCATTGTAATGTGCATCTTCCAATGACAAAATGGAACATTTTGTCCAGATAACATACCAAAAGAGCAGATAGTCAGTCTCTTGCATTCTTTCATGATGTATCTTCAGCTTTTTTTTTTTTTTTAACCAACATAAGTTTAATCCATAAAATTTTCAGGGTATCCATTATCATCACTGCATTGCATGTAAGCCAGTATCTGTATCACTGATTTCAGCCATTAATTAGGCTACATGAACTTGTATTTGAATCAGATACTGTATATCATTACAAAATATAGGTTTAGTAAGATAGGTAATGTTCAAATTGTCTCTTTCAGCCCATGAAGTGAGTCAAAATCCTCTCAGTTTGGAGCTAAATATGTTAACTACTACACAACTAGACTACTCTTGTGTGTCATTTAGTACATAATTACTAAGGAAAAAAAGAAAAAAAAAGACCCATTACACATCCAGTATGTGGCAAATCACATTAACTGCTGCTTTTATTGTGTAGTAAATTATAATATGACTTCTGTTGTTCCACTAACTTGGGAATATTATATTTGGTCAGATTTACAAATCTTAGTGAAGATCCTTTGGAGTATCACACTGTCACTGAGTAGGCTACATATCTTTGTGCCTCAACCACCTTGGCTGTGCCACTGTTTAGTACATACCAAATTACATTCTCCACATATTGTGTATGTAATTTTTTTTTTTTTTTTATGTAGGAAGGACACTGGCCAAGGGCAACAAAAATCCAATAAAAAAAAATGAACACTGAAATGCCAGTCCCACAAAAGGGTCAAAGCAGTGGTCAAAATTGCTCTTGGGGATGGAAAATATCTATTGCATAAAATACATTTCCTTCCAATTGTTGAGACAATGTTTACAAAATGAAGCTTTACTGTCACTATCATACAGCAAAGTTCCACTACTCCAGCATGTCACAAAATAAAGCAGTATTAAGTAGTTAAGCAATTCATGCTGCTGAAGCTACATTCATTTGCTATATTGTTAATGACAAAAAACATGAATACAGTACCTTAACTACACATACAGCTGCAATATTTGTTTAATTTTCATTAATCAGAGCTTTTAATTTTTGCTCATGAAAAAAACAAGTAAGGTTCACAGCCATGAGTTTCTCGAAGGATCTCCTGACAGAGCTCAACAGTTTCTTCATCATGAGCTTGTGTTCTGGTTAGTTCTATGTTGCTGTCCTGCACATCATTTTCTGAATCTTCCATAGTTATCTCCACTTCAGTGTTTGTTTCTTCTTCATTATATCCTTGCCTACAGCTTTTATTTTCTGTATAACTGTAGGATGCATTCCTCAAATGTCCCCCAAATGGATCAGGTGAATGATTTGTTATATCAGAAAATGGAGGTCTAATGTGGCAGGGTAAACTGGGTGGTGATTTTGTGAGAGTCTTGATTAAAGGTTGAGGACACTGTGAGCCTGCAATCCAGAACAGCAGAAAATTATATCTTTACAGTGTCATAGATGTGAGCACACTCTCTCTCTCTCTCTCTCTCTCTCTCTCTCTCTCTCTCTCTCTCTCTCTCTCTCTCTCTCTCTCTCTCTCTCTCTCCATGCACATAAAATATATCATAAAAGAAAGATGAACTATCTCCATATCATACCAGTGACTTATATGATGACAAATTAGAACAGGTTTTATGAAGAATGGAAAGCAGCTGTGGCTAGGTTTCATAAATTTGGAAGTGAAGATGGGTCCAGTTAGCCGTGCAATTCTGTTCTTAAGTGACCTGTATGAAGATACTTTTTGAGGAGTACCCTTCTCTGTATTGCCCAAACATTATGACTAATCATTTTTTACTAGTCTCAAGGTATTTTAAGATATTTAAAGTGGGATGAAAATAATTTACTTAATAGTGGAGAAAATGTAGAAAATATACTTAACCTAAAAAATGAATGAGTACTTTACACATTTCTGTTCTCAGAAACATTTTTCATTATATAATATATTATATCAAAAAATTCTGGAACAATTTCTAATGTATGCCTACAAAGAACCAGGTGCTATTGAACTGAGGAGCAACAATCAATTAGTCTACCAATTGGCATTATTGTATAAGCTTGTGCTGTGCCATGCAAATTTTTTTTTACCATGTGTACAGGCACATTTACAACTTCATCATGAATTGTAAACTAGAGTAAAGAGTAGACATCAAACTCAGCAGATCTACAATAGAGACCTTTGACATCTTTCAGCATATATATATATATATATATATATATATATATATATATATATATATATATATATATATATATATATATATATATATATATATATATATATATATATGGCAATGAAGCAATGAGATCTTTAGAGTTTAGAGTTTCATATGCATTTTAAGAACAGAACATAACAAGAAGATGATAGAGTTCAGGACAATCTTCCATGAATTCAGTCCTTGAAAATGTGGGGGGAGGGGGGAAATACTGGTTTGTGCATGAGGGCCATCAGGGATCCATTAAAGATCCCTCCTGCCTGTATGACTAACATATATCCCATTGCTGCAAAGTTAATGCCCTGTCTTTTGAGCTCCAGACTGAAGGTGTACTGGGCTGAAGTTTGCCAAGAGCTCTGTTGATGTGGCCTTCATGTTGAGGATCATCACTGGGGACCAAACAAGTAATTGTAGCAGAAGAGTCCAATATCTGCATGACCGAAGGTGAAGCAGGTCCCCAAGAGCATCCTCTTTTTTTTATTTTTATTTATTTATTTTTTTTTTTACAAGGTTGTTCACCATGATTTATCTCTTATGGCCAGTCTGTCAGTGGCCATTTCTGCTGTTTTGATACATCTGAGAGTGTGCATTTGGAAGAAATTACCTAAAATGTGACACATGGCCAGTTGGATACTTCATGATTACAATGCACCCTCTCACCAAGTAATGTGTGGCTTATTCCTCTTTTGAAGATGAAACTGCAGCTGAAGGGACACCATTTTGACACCCTGAAGATTCACCATGAATCACAGAAGGTGCTTGACACACTTCAGGAACAAGAGTTTCAGAACCTATTTCAGTGCAGAAACAGCCCTGGGAGCATGGTATCACTGATTATTTTGAAGGGGATGGTGCCCAAACTTCATTCATGTAAGTACTTTTTTTGTATATAGGACCATTCTCTGAACTTTCAGATACAGTAGGGTACATAACAACAAACATGATTTGTTCCAATGTAGCATTTGTTAAAGCAAATCTGCATTATGGCAACTGAAGAACCTAAGGGGAAAAATAATTGGTTCCAGGGAAAAGGAAAATAATATAAAAGATTAAACAAATTTTGAAAAAAAATTAAATAAATAAAAATAAAAATGACCACATTTGAGATAGCAAATACAAATATTAGCCTCCCGAGTTTTGTGCTCAGTCCTAAATTCTTACCATCCTGAGTTTTGCGCTGCTTTGACAAGTATTGGTTACATTTACCTACTGTCGGCGTCACACGTATACATACATAAACCCCCCCATAAGTCAGAGCTCCCCCCCCCTCTCTCTCACTCTCTCTCTCTCTCTCTCTCTCTGAAAGTAAGAACAATCCTAAGGATTGCTAAATAGAATGAGAGTGACAGAATGAAAATGGAATTATGTATATGAGTGAGGAGTGAGAAAGGATGAAGCAAAAATGACATGAGAGAGAGAGAGAGAGAGAGAGAGAGAGAGAGAGAGAGAGAGAGAGAGAGAGAGAGAGAGAGAGAGAGAGAGAGAGAGAGAGAGAGAGAGAGAGAGAGAGAGAGAGAGAGAGAGAGAGAGAGAGAGAGAGAGAGAGAGAGAGAGAGAGAGAGAGAGAGAGAGAGAGTATTCATTATCCTTTCCTGTGTATATATTTTATATGTCATATCCTATGCATGTCTCCAACTTATTATTATTCATCTTAATTTTTTCTAGATTTCATCATATGAAACTTTCTTTTATCATCTACTACTTTGCCTATTTATCTATTACTTTGCCAATATCTTGGGTATGAAGCTTTATTCTATCATCTTTACTTTGCCAATATCTTGAACATTTATAGTTTTATCAACTTAATCCTTTTGATCACCAAATTCTGCAAACATTTTGCAATCTACCTTCCACCCTTCTTATGACATACCTGGTAAGCCTTCCAATTTCTTTTTATTTAATTTTTATTTTAATTTTTTATTATGTATTTCCTTATTCTTTGATTATTCTTCTCTATCTCTACTTATCATATCCTTCCTTTCCTCTCCCTTAAACTTTTCCAAATCCCTTCCACTCCCTCCTCCCTCTCTGCTACCCATACTTGCCCCCTTTTCTACTAGCCTTTCTTAAATTCCCCTTTCTATATCATGAACTTTACTAGTGAGAATCTCCTCAATACACTTTTCAACGACTTAGAAGACAACAATGAATCTGATAGCATCGGCATAGAAATAATAAATTCCATGTACTTATCTCTTGAGTTAGATGATATCTGTAATTATCATGACCTTACCTCATACATGAATGTTATACCAAGAAGTAGCGCTGACTATATCAATATTCTCCATATAAATGCCCGCTCACTAAACAAAAATTATGACCAAGTAATCTCTTTTATCAAATCTCTTCCCAAACTCCCTGATATCTTATGTATAAGTGAAACCTGGCTCAATGCAAATAATGTTCACCTTCACGAAATTGATGGCTATAAGTCATATCATGTTCACAGGCCTTTATACTCTCCAGGTGGGGGTGTTGCAATTTATGTAAATATTGACCTACAAAGTGAAATTATTAAGGATTTTTGCATGTGTGATGAAAATGCTGAACTATGTAGTGTGAAAATTATTCTACCTACTACCTCCTACTCTGTTTCTTGTATTTACAGACCAAATAGTAAACATGCTAAAGTAAATGAATTTAATCCATATATTGATAATCTTCTTTCAAATAACTTTTTCACAAACAACAGGAATATACTCATAGGTGACTTCAATATAAACCTTCTTGAACATGTGTCACACCCTCCTACTAACTCTTTCATTACAACTATGCAATCAAACAATTACTTCCCACATATATCTCGACCAACAAGATTTTCAGACATAAATACAACTGCAGCCCCATCTTTATTGGATCACGTCTGGACAAACTTCAATGAACCAGTCTCTTCTGGAATTTTCCACTTTCCTATCAGTGACCACCTTCCAGTGTTTATCAATATTCCAGTCTCTGATAAAGTGTGCAATATTCACCACAAAGTTGATTTTAGGCTACAAAATAGAGTAAATCGGTTGAAATTCACACAGACCCTATCAAATACAGACTGGAATCTCTACCTCACTAGCAGTGACACAAACACAAACTGCGACATTTCTGGATAAATTATATAAAATATACTATTCCTGCTTCCCCAAAATAACCAAAACTATCACATCCAAAAGACTGAGTAAGCCTTGGTTAACACAGGGGTTAATAAATTCAACAAAACATAAATATCAGCTGTACAAACTATACAAACTAGGGTCAATTACAATGGACCACTACAAACATTACAGAAATTATCTAAATAACTTAATAAAACGCAAAAAATCTGAATATTACCTACAAAGGTTTGCAAATTTTAGACTTAACACAAAAAAAGTTTGGGAACTAATTACCGAAATAGAAAACATTAATAATAATAACAAGACGGTCTCCCACACACTACACTATAATGACACAGTCCTGCACACTCCACATGAAATTTCAAATGCATTCAACACCTATTTTTCACAAATTGCACCTCAACTTAGCTCCCAGCTTCCTAGAGCTCAAAACTCACACATTTCTTATCTCAGAGGTAATTTCCTAAATTCCATGAATATTCCCATAGTGACAGGAAATGACATAGTAAAAGCTATTTCTGCCTTAAAAAATAAAAAATGCCCTACGGATGAAATACCTGTGAAAATAATCAAAGAGAACAAAAATCTTCTAGCAGAGCCACTCTCAAAATTATTCAATGATTCAATAAAAGATGGAGTTTTCCCTAATAGATTCAAGCTGGCAAAAATTATCCCTATCCATAAATCGGGAAGTAAAACTAATATCTCAAACTACCGACCAATCTCTATTTTACCAGTGTTCTCTAAAATATTTGAAATCATTATGAAGAACTTCCTCATGAACTACCTCAATTCACAAAAACTCTTAAATAATAGGCAATTTGGTTTCCGCCCCGGACTAAATACTTTTGACGCTATAAATGTGTTTACCTCTGACCTACACGATGCCTTGAATAAACATAAGTCTATAATATCCATTTTCATTGATTTCAGCAAAGCTTTTGACACAGTTGACCCAAACATTCTAATAGACAAATTACGTCACTATGGTATTCGCGGTTGTGTGGAAAATTGGTTCAAATCATATTTAACTGGCCGATCTCATTTTACATCCTACAGTAACTCTAAATCAACCATCAAACCTATACATCTTGGTGTGCCACAAGGTAGCATCTTAGGCCCTATTCTTTTCCTGATATATATCAACGATATCAGCAATGCCTCCACTGCTTTCAACACTATACAGTTTGCTGATGACTCCACCTTGTACATGATTGGTGATAATCCCACTGACCTAATCTACAGAGCCAACCTAGAATTATCTGCCTTTTCTGAATGGTGTCTTGCAAATCGCCTAACAATTAACACAGCTAAAACTTTCTACATGTTATTTACAAATACCACCACCAAATACCAACCCTTACCTAGACTTACCATATTAGATAAAGATATCACGCAAGTTTCTAAGACAAAATTTCTTGGAGTCACATTTGACAATAATCTTACCTTTAAATATCACATATCAAACCTTTGCCTAAAATTATCTAGATCAATAGCTCTATTGCTGAAAATAAAAAACTTTGTTCCAGTGGAAATTATGAAAATCATGTATTATGCCCATATATACCCACACTTAACCTACTGTAATCCAATTTGGTCCACTACCTACCCATGTCATCTACAAAATCTAAACATCCTCCGCAAGAAAATTATTAGAATCATGACTAATAGTGACTTCCTCCAACACACACCTCCACTCTTTAAATCTATGAAAATCCTTCAACTCTCTGACTTATCAAACTTCTCTATTGCATCATACATGTTCAAATTGATAAATTCCAACAACAACAATACCCTGACCCTAACTCATAACCACTCCACACGCTACAGGCATTCTCTACAGATTCCCCATCATACCTTAACTCTCTACCAACACTCTCTAATGTATAAAGGTCCCAAAATATGGAATAGCACCCTGTCACATATAAAAAATTCATTAAGCGTAAATATCTTTAAGAGAAAACTAAAAGAATATTTATTGTCTCAATACTGACACATCTTGTACTTCAATCAATTTTTATCAATATCTATTATTTTGTTTCTTGGTATTGTAACCAAATAGTTCATATCCTCTGTAACTAAAATAGTTTATATCCTCTAGTATATATACATATTTATTTCTGTTTGTTTAATTATTCTCAAAACAAATATTTGCTTGTTTATAATCAGATTCCACTTCAATTTTCTCTATTTCTCATGTATAATTATGATTTTTCTCCTTTCCTTCCTGTTCTTGCAAAGCCATTTATCCCTAAATCTTTTGTTATTGCTATTTATTTATTTATATATATTTTTTTTTTACATTTTCTTCAATTAGATTTTTAGTTTAGTGTTGTTTTACATTTCAGTATTAAGTAGATATTAAGTGTGCCCAAAAAGCTTGTGCTTCATAACGGGCTGTTTGTCTTTCAATTAATTGTACCTTAAGCTTATATATGTACTACAGACAAACATAATAAAGTGTTTAAGTGTTTAAGTGTTTAAGTGAGAGAGAGAGAGAGAGAGAGAGAGAGAGAGAGAGAGAGAGAGAGAGAGAGAGAGAGAGAGAGAGAGAGAGAGAGAGAGAGAGAGAGAGAGAGAGAGAGAGAGAGAGAGAGAGAGAGAGAGAGAGAGAGAGAGAGAGAATGGGGGTGGGGGAGGTATCACTCCCTAGACCCTTATCTCTGATAGATAAGAGGGAGGGGAGGGAGGTTTGAGACAAGATGAAACAAGGGAGAGGAAAGGAAAAAAAGGGAGGAAGGGACAGGTGCCAGGTAGGTGAGCAACAGCTTACATAGCTGGTGAGTTAGTCTTGTGAGTTTTAGTTTTTTATTCTGATGAAATTTTTATTAAAAATTTCAGTGCTTGCATGAATGGCAAGTTTGTCTTGCCAGTTTTGGTTAGTTATTCTGATTAAATATTTATTGAAATTCCAATGCTCACACGAGTTGCAAGTTTGTTATGCCAGTTTTGGTTCGTCATTCAGATTAAATATTTATTAAAATTTCTGTGCGTTATTGAAGTTGAACATTATAACAACTGAGCTTTGTCACATACCCTACTGTACTAGCTTGTAAATGAACATGAACATGTTTGCAGATGATGCCAAAATTTCCTGACATATGTGTCAAACCAAGATTGGAATATAGTTACAGTAATCTCTCCAGTATCCATGCTAATTGAAGCATGACATGTCCAGATGTTGCATTTGTCTGGATAGTGCTAGTTAATTAAAATAATTTACTGGACAAAGGTATGCAAAATAGTAATGTAAAGTGTTATGTATGTGTACAACCATTGACATTTGTCACAAATGCTTATTTCATTTTTTTTTTTTTACCTTTCTCCATCAGTCTGTCCCACTTCTGCTATAATACATGTCATGGCTTTTTTTTTTTTTTAGGCAGTTTATGCATTGTATGTTTGTGTGTGTTGAGTGAATCCTCATAAAGTAGGGAAACAAAATGTCAGATTTGTTAATTTCATGTGATAATATATTATAAATAATAATATATTATAAATAATTCTCAGCTGTGAAAGCAAGTATGTTCTCCATGGTAAGAGGCAGTGAGTGACAGAATGGCAGAGACATGAACATAACCAAGGGTCAGCAGGAACAGGAAAGAGTTGTGGTTGTGTAGATGCATGGAACAGCAATAGCAGAATAGCAGAAATGAGAGAAATACCATTCAGTAAAAAATCACTGCAAATATATACAGCATATCTGCAGATAGTAAAAAAATTACATATTGTTTGCATAATTTCTTAGTATAGTTTATACATCTGAACATGAGATTATTTATGCTGGTGTGTAAGTCAACATTTGAAGCCTAAAAGTCTCTAAAACCAGGAGTTAACTTGTATGCTGAATACAAAATGTGAACCTTTCCCACTCAGGGGTAAACAAGTAAAACTGCCTGCCTAACACTCATTGTACATTAGCTAGCTCTTGCAGACCACCACAATTATTTTCTACTGAAACTCATGTTTGATAAGTTTATTTAATGTAGAGATTATAATATCACTGACTAATTCATAGGGTGGGTTAAGTTTGCTATAGTCTGACCATTTTGAATTGAGGATTTAGTTGTCCTTTCCAGAGATTCCCTGGCCTGTGGTGCTGCCACACTTATACCAAAACACACCTCAGGTCAGGTACTTCCAACCTCAAAATTAAATGGTGTTGTAGTATATATACACTGTGATGCTCTAAAAAAAGTAAGTTAGTGTAATAGATTTTTTTTTTAATGATACTTGCATTGTTTTTTTGCAAACATCACAATACTTGGCAACGTTTCCCTCCAGACGTTGTCACGTCTCCATGGGTGACTGAGTAAGGGTCATATGGGTCAGAGTGACCGTGGTTAATCCATGGTCACTTCTTGTGCTGCCAGCCAATATGGAAGCTACCTTTCCCACTCACTCCTGTCACCTCCACAACTGAGAAAAAAGAGCTTATGTACTCAGTAAATAAGTATTTTTTGGGGAAGAAAAGATAAGGGGTGATTACTTGACCCCTGTTTTGCTGTTACCTGACTTTTATCTTGATGGTGGTGTGGAAAAGAGTTGTAACTAAAAGAATAAAAATATAACATCTAAAAGAAAATATAACATCTAAAAGAAAACCTTTCACATTTAAATGAAAAATCACAATGGAGAGAGAGAGAGAGAGAGAGAGAGAGAGAGAGGAGAGAGAGAGAGAGAGAGAGAGAGAGAGAGAGAGAGAGAGAGAGAGAGAGGAGAGAGAGAGAGGAGAGAGAGAGGAGAGGTGGGGGGAAGGAGAGAGAGTGGAGTAGGATGAGGGAGGGGAGGAGGAGGAGAGAGAGAGAGAGAGAGAGAGAGAGAGAGAGAGAGAGAGGAGAGAGAGAGAGAGAGAGAGAGAGAGAGGAGAGAGGAGAGAGAGAGAGAGGAGAGGAGAGAGAGAGAGAGAGAGAGAGAGAGAGAGAGAGGAGAGAGAGAGAGGGGGGGGCAGCTTGAATGACTGCCAGGCAGATTTTTTCTCAAATTCTAATGATTCATAGGCAAGTATATGTCTGTGATAGAAATAAATTTGCATGAAATCTAAATTGTATATGCAGAGAGAGAGAGAGAGAGAGAGAGAGAGAGAGAGAGAGAGAGAGAGAGAGAGAGAGAGAGAGAGAGAGAGAGAGAGAGAGAGAGAGAGAGAGAGAGAGAGAGAGAGAGAGAGAGAGAGAGAGAGAGAGAGAGAGAGAGAGAGAGAGAGAGAGAGAGAGAGAGGTGGTGTGTGGGGAGCAAGGTTATCAGCGACACACAGGCTTTAATCTGATAATTGGCCCAGTACAAGATTTGGCAGCACTGCAAGCCAGGGGAATCCCTGGAAAGGTCAATGCCTAAATGCTCAATTTAAAATGGTCAGACCATAGGTTAGGTTAGGCTGCCATACATATCAGCTGATGCACCTAGAACACTCATTGTACACCATTTACTATAATAATTATTATAATTCCATAGTATTTATTTCCTGCTGGAACTCATGTTTGGTAAATCCATTTGCCATAGGGATTACTGTGTAATACCACAATGGTTTACACCTACTGCATTACAATAGTATAAAACAGTCCTGCAAACCCACCATTTCCAACAGCCGATTGGTGTTCCAGTGGTGCCACCAACACCAAGCAACCAACTGTTGAAGTATTTTACATACCAGTATATTTACTCCTTACAAATTGTATTAATTTCTTTACAAGTATTTTTATTACAACTATTTAGATTATATTTCCTTGTTTTGTTTTTAATGTTTTTAGTGTCTTCTTTCCACATTGTAGGGCTGGGGAAGCAATGCTGCCTTATTTTTTTGGCTTATCTGGTGAATATAGGCCAAAGCCTGAATTACACCTCAGAATTGTAGGGATCAATTTATGCCCTGGATTGACTTATATGCTGGCATATAACTCTTATTCTGCCACAACTATAATAATGCCAGCTTGCCTGCAATGCCAGTGTCACATCACTTATGGTTACTGTAACAGCAGTGCAACACTGGCATTGTGAAAAACACATCAAAGGTTAAGTGTCACACTAATGCAGTACTGCCACATCCACTGCACAAAACTGCACAGCTGCATCACACCAGTGTATGTATGTCCAGATAATTAGCTGGACATGAGTTTGGTTTAATATTTGG
The DNA here is from genome assembly GCF_035594125.1 of Scylla paramamosain. NCBI lineage: Eukaryota > Metazoa > Arthropoda > Malacostraca > Decapoda > Portunidae > Scylla > Scylla paramamosain. Next base: position 4,135,067 of record NC_087164.1, on the reverse strand, counting down.
ACGCAGTTATATATGGATATTGCTGATATTGAACATATTGGAAGGATTACTTACTGTATGGAGAGAAAAAAGAAAATAAATAAATAAAATAAATATAAGACAAACTGAATACACTTCACAAGAAAGGTTTTCTAACTAAGACCAAGGAAGGGCAGATAGATTTTGGAAATTATCTCCAGATATATATATATATATATATATATATATATATATATATATATATATATATATATATATATATATATATATATATATATATATATATATAGTGGAACCTTGGTTTTCAAATTTAATTAATTCCTAAGTGCCATTCGAAATCTGAAGTGTTCAAGAACTGAAACTATTTTCCCCATAGGAATCAATGTAAAATAGATTAATCCGTTCTCAGACATCCATCCACCATGTCTCAGAAGGTAATGACCGATGCTCCCTCTGCTCAGATGGCTGCTCCACAATGTCTCCAGCTTAGAAATTTTTTATCCAGAAAGGATGTATTGAATGAACTTAGTGACACAGAACTCATGAAAAGATATTGTTTAGACCATGCAGGCACTCTTTCTCACTGATCAAGTGAGAGAAGCCTTACTGAGTGACACAGAGAGGAGCAACCCACTCACTGCCAGTATGGTGATCATAACACTTAGACATCTTGCTGCTGGAAAAAGCTACTGGGAAAATGTAGTTCTGCAGTAGTGATGTGGGTCATAGAGAGAGAGAGCCACAGGAGGCTTAGGATTACTCCTGAGCGCCGAACCTTGTTTGCTTACATCGAGGTTCTTCAATGGGATCACATTTAGCTTATTTCAAAGAGATTGAAATACTGTTTTGCCCTCTGTGTCTCTCCTCCAAATATATAAATACGAAGGAAATATAAATTTATAGAAACATAGATTAGTAATAAATGGCAGCTTTTCTTATGTCTTGTAGTATTTGAAATCTAGTAACTTTGAAAACTGAATCATAGTATGGCAACTGAAGCATTTGCAAGTTAGAAATTTTGTTTAAAAACAGAGTTGTTTGAAAAGGGAGACATTTGGTAACTGGATGAGGCTGGTCAGTGGTTCCTGGTCCAACTCAGGTCATGGCAAGAGCTGGTGTATGGAGACAAAGGGAGGCTGACCTCATTCCCATGTGGTGATAGATGAGACAGCCAGAGACTGGATCAGGTTCCAAGGCAAGGGCCCAGAGAATGGAATGTGAGGCAGGTGAAGTGTCCTGCCTCGTTGTTTGGCCACTCTTCTTGTGGTGTCCTCACAGCTAACAAAGCATGGGGTGATGCAGGCACAGTAACAAAGAGAATGCCTGCATGGTCTAAACAATATCTTTTCATGAGTTCTGTGTCACTAAGTTCATTCAATACATCCTTTCTGGATAAAAAATTTCTAAGCTGGCGACTCCTACACCAGCCTCGGAGTCCCATCTGGGGAGGGCACCATAAATGTCCCCAGGTCGGACTACCTTTCTGTTGATGACCCTAAGTGTCTTGACACCCCCCCTCAACTTTTTCTTCATTAACTTCTGCAACATTTGCAGTCTAAGATCTAATTTTCAATCTGTAGAACACCACCTCTCCTCTTCTAAGCCTCATCTTTTCCTCACTGAAACTCAGGTGTCTGAGGCAACTGACAGTAGCCCCTTTTCTGTTCCCTTCTACTTTCTCTATCCTCATTTTCGATCCAAAGCTGGATACGGCGTTTATGTGCACAACGACTTAACCTGCTCTTGTGCCCACGCTCTTGAATCTTCCGAGTTTTCCACCATCTGGCTACAACTACAGAGTCACTCTCAAACTAAATTTATCTGTGCTGTATACCTCTCACCTAACTCCTCTGACTATAAGAAATTCTTTGACTACTTAACTTCCAAAGTGGAGCACATTCTGACCATCTTCCCTTTTGCAGAGATCTCCATTCTTGGAGACTTCAACGTTCACCACCAGCTTTGGTTTTCCTCTCCCTTCACTGACCATCCTGGTGAACTAGCCTACAACTTTGCTATCCTCCATGACCTAGAGCAATTGGTGCAACACCCTACTCGTATTCCTGACCGTCTTGGAGATACGCCCAACATTCTTGATCTTTTCCTGACCTCTAATCCTTCTGCTTATGCTGTCACCCTTTCTTCTCCGTTGGGCTCCTCCGATCACAATCTCATATCTCTATCTTGTCCTATCGCTCCAATCCCTCCTCAGGATCCCTCTAAGTGAAGGTACCTCTGGCGTTTTGCCTCTGCTAGTTGGGGGGACCTGAGGAGGTATTTTGCTGATTTTTCTTGGAATGACTACTGCTTCTATGTCAGAGACCCGTCTTTGTGTGCTGAGCGCATAACAGAGGTGATAGTGTCTGGCATGGAGGCGTACATTCCTCACTCTTTTTCTCGTCCTAAACCCTCTAAACCTTGGTTTAACACAGCTTGTTCTCGTGCTATACATGATAGAGAGGTGGCCCACAAAAGGTACTTAAGCCTTCCATCACCAGAATCTCATGCACTTTATATTTCTGCCCAGAACCATTCCAAGTCTGGTCTCCAACTAGCCAAAAACTCCTTCATTAACAGAAAATGTCAAAACCTTTCAAGATCTAACTCCCCTTGTAACTTCTGGCATCTAGCCAAAAATACCTCCAATAACTTTAATTCTTCTTCTTTCCCTCCTCTATTTCAACCAGATGGCACCACTGCTATCACATGCTATTTCTAAAGCTGAACTCTTCGCTCAAACCTTTGCTAAAAACTCTACCTTAGACGATTCTGGGCTTGTTCCTCCCTCTCCTCCACCCTCTGACTACTTCATGCCACCTATTAAAATTCTTCGCAATGATGTTTTCCATGCCCTCGCTGCCCTAAACCCTCAGAAGGCTTATGGACCTGATGGGGTCCTTCCTATTGTTCTCTGAAAATGTACCTCTGTGCTTGCACCTTGCCCAGTCAAACTCTTTCAGCTCTGTCTGTCAACATCTACCTTTCCTTCTTACTGGAAGTTTGCCTACATTCAACCTGTTCCTAAAAAGGGTGACCATTCTAATCCCTCAAACTACCGTCCTATTGCTTTAATTTCCTGCCTATCTAAAGTTTTTGAATCTATCCTCAACAGGAAGATTCTTAAACATCTATCACTTCACAACCTTCTATCTGATCGCCAGTATGGGTTCCGTCAAGGCTGCTCTACTGGTGATCTTCTGACTTTCCTTACTGAGTCTTGGTCATCCTCTTTTAGAGATTTTGGTGAAACTTTTGCTGTTGCCTTGGACATATCAAAAGCTTTTGATAGAGTCTGGCACAAAGTTTTGATTTCCAAACTACCCTCCTACGGTTTCTATCCTTCTCTCTGTAACTTCATCTCAAGTTTCCTTTCTGACCATTCTATTGCTGCTGTGGTAGACAGTCACTGTTCTTCTCCTAAATCTATTAACAGTGGTGTTCCTCAGGGTTCTGTCCTGTCACCCACTCTCTTCTTATTATTCATTAATGATCTTCTAAACCAAACTTCCTGTCCTATCCACTCCTACGCTGATGATACCACCCTGCACTTTTCCATGTCTTTTCATAGACGTCCAACCCTTCAGGAGGTAAACATATTACGCAGGGAAGCCACAGAACGCCTGACTTCTGATCTTTCTAAAATTTCTGATTGGGGCAGAACAAACTTGGTATTATTCAATGCCTCAAAAACTCAATTCCTCCATCTATCAACTCAACACAACCTTCCAGACAACTATCCCTTCTTCTTCAATGACACTCAACTGTTCCCCTCTTCTACACTGAACATCCTCAGTCTGTCCTCTACTTATAATCTGAACTGGAAACTTCACATCTCATCTCTAGCTAAAACATCTTCTATGAAGTTAGGTGTTCTGAGACGTCTCTGCCAGTTTTTCTCACCCCCCCCCAGCTGCTAACTCTGTACAAGGGCCTTATCTGTCCATGTATGGAGTATGCTTCACATGTCTGGGGGGTTCCACTCATACTGCTCTTCTAGACAGGGTGGAATCAAAAGCTTTTCGTCTCATCAACTCCTCTCCTCTAACTGACTGTCTTCAGCCTCTCTCTCACCGCCGCAATGTTGCATATCTAGTTGTCTTCTACCGCTATTTTCATGCTAACTGCTCTTCTGATCTTGCTAACTGCATGCCTCCCCTCCTTCCGCGGCCTCGCTGCACAAGACTTTCTTCTTTCTCTCACCCCTATTCTGTCCACCTCTCTAATGTAAGAGGTTAACCAGTATTCTCAATCATTCATCCCTTTCTCTGGTAAACTCTGGAACTCCCTGCCTGCTTCTGTATTTCCACCTTCCTATGACTTGAATTCCTTCAAGAGGGAGGTTTCAAGACACCTATCCATCAATTTTTGACCACTGCTTTGACCCTTTTATGGGACTGGCATTTCAGTGGGCATTTTTTTTTATTAGATTTTTGTTGCCCTTAGCCAGTGTCCTTCCTACATAAAAAAAAAAAAAAGTATTGTGTAAGTGGTGCCCAGGATGAGAGTAAACTCATTGTAAAAGCAACTGTAGATATATTAATAAAATAAACTGTACAAATAGTAAATAATGAAGCTGCCAGGAGCTGCTCTTCTAACCCTGAGGCTAGCTGGATGAGGACTGGTCAGTGGTCATGGCAGGTCATGGCAGGAGCTAGCATCCAGAGATAAAGGGAGGCTCACCTTACTCCCACGTGGTGATAACTGAAGCAGCCAGAGGCTGGGTCAGGTCCCAAGGGAAGGGTGAGGAGAATGAAATGTGAGGCGGCTGAGGCAGGAGTCCCGCTGCAACATTTTCTTACAGTAAACCCTCGATATAATGAACACATGCGAGGAGAGAAGAAGAAGAAGAACAAGAAGAAGAAAAGAAGAAGAAGAAGAGAAGAAGAAGAAGAAGAAGAAGAAGAAGAAGAAGAAGAAGAAGAAGAAGAAGAAGAAGAAGAAGAAGAAGAAGAAGAAGAAGAAGAAGAAGAAGAAGAAGAAGAAGAAGAAGAAGGAAGAAGAGAGAGGAGAGAGGAGAGAGAGAGAGAGAGAGAGAGAGAGAGAGGAGAGAGAGAGAGAGAGAGAGAGAGAGAGAGAGAGAGAGAGAGTGTGTGGTTGTCTTAGCTAGTGACTTTGATTATGGCCAATGATGCAATGCTCTATCTCTTTTCCTCTCAGATAAGTTAGAGAGAGAGAGAGAGAGAGGAGAGAGAGAGAGAGAGAGAGAGAGAGAGAGAGAGAGGAGAGAGAGAGAGAGAGAGAGAGAGAGAGAGAGAGAGAGAGAGTTGTGGCTGTATTTCAGCTAGTGACTTTGATGATGGCCAATGATGCAATGCTCTATCTCTTTCCTTCTCAGATAAGTTAACGAAGAGAGTGAGAGAGAGAGAGAGAGAGAGAGAGAGAGAGAGAGAGAGAGAGGAGAGAGAGAGAGGAGAGAGAGAGAGAGAGAGAGAGAGAGAGAGAGAGAGAGAGAGAGAGAGAGAGAGAGAGAGAGAGAGAGAGAGAGAGAGAGAGAGAGTTTCATAAATTCAGGTACCACTGTGTCATGATTCAAACATCCCTCAATTCGAACAAGCGTTGACAAAAAAATTTTGTCCTTTAATTCAAATGCAGTCCTCCAGTTCGAACACAAACTCCTTTCCAAGTGACACCACTCGGTCAATCCCTCTTGCATTCCTCCTTCCCCTCTTCCATCCCTCTCCTTTCCCTGCTCCTGTCCCCCCATCCCTCCTCATTTCCTTCCTCCCTCTATCTATCCCACCCACCCTCCCTCCTTCCATTCTCTCTCTCTCTCTCTCTCTCTTCTCTCTCTCTCTTCTCTCTCTCTCTCTCTCTCTCTCTCTCCACTTCCTTACCCCATGTACTCTCCTTCCCTGTATGTCCTTTCCTCCCACTATTCCTTTCCTCTATCTTCCTCTTTTGTCTGATATTAAACCTCCCTTCCTGACACCTCTCCTCCCCCATATCTGTCAGAGATAAGGGACAAGGGAGTGATACCTCTCTCTCTCTCTCTCTCTCTCTCTCTCTCTCTTCTCTCTCTCTCTCTCTCTCTCTCTCTCTCTCTCTCTCTCTCTCTCTCTCTCTCTCTCTCCCCTTCATTCATTCTATGTCATTTTCACTTCATTCCTTTCTCACTCATATAAATCTATTTTCATTCTCTATCAGTTTCATTTTATTTAGTAATTCTCAGGAATGTTTTTACTTTCACACACACACACACACACACACACACACACACACACACACACACACACACACACACACACACACCACACACACACACACACACACACACACACACACACACACACACACACACAAAGAAATTCTACAGAGAGCTTGATTGGAATAATTTATTAAGAGGTATGGAGGTGCAGAAAAAAATATGAAGTGTTTTTAAGCAAGTTTAGAGAAGGTGTTGAAAGATATGTGCCAAGATATAAGGTAAAAGAAAATAAGAAAGTGTGGTTTAATGCAAAGTGTGCAGAGGCAAAAAAGAAAAAGGAGAGGGCATGGAAAAAAATGAGGAAACAATGGAATGAGATAAATAGAGAAGAATACAGGACAGCTAGAAATGATTATGTTAAAATAAGAAGAAGAAGAAAAGAAAATTTTGAAAGAGATGTAGTTGGAAAGTGTAAAGAAGAACCCAAACTTTTCTATAGATATGTAAATGGAAAAATAAAGCATAGAGATACTATTACAAAGCTGAAGGAAAATGGAGAAATTTATGAAACCACACAAGAGATGGCTGAGATACTGAATAAAAGCTTTAAGTCTGTATTTACAAGAGAAACTGTCTTTGCATCACTGGGAGATGAGGAACAACAGAAAGGAATAGCAAACATACAAGTGGAAAGAAAAGAAATTAAAAAGACTACTGGAAGAGCTAGATACTAGGAAGGCGATGGGACCAGACGAAGTAAATGGATGGATATTGAAAGAATGTAGAGAGGAATTGGAAGAACCAATATGGGAGATAATTAACAGTTCTTTAAAGGAGGGAAAAGTACCAAAGGAATGGAAGAGAGCAAATATAGTACCGTTATACAAAGGAGGTAATAAAATGGAACCACTGAATTACAGACCAGTCTCACTCACGAGTATTGTAAGTAAACTCTGTGAAATAGTCCATTAAAAACAGATGGGTGCAATATCTTGAACAAGAAAATATAATAACAGAAAAACAATTCGGTTTCAGGAAAGAGAGATCTTGCGTAACAAACTTACTGAGCTTTTATACAAGAGTAATAGATAAACTACAAGAAAGAGTTGGTTGGGTTGATGCTGTCTATTTAGATCTGAAAAAAGCTTTTGATACAGTTCCACATAAAAGTCTCATATGGAAACTGGAACATTGAGGAGGGCTAAAAGGAAAAATACTTAAGTGGATGAAGGATTATCTCTAAGGTAGGGAAATGAGTACAGTAATCAGAGATAATAAATCAAGTTGGTGCGAAGTAACAAGCGGAGTACCACAAGGGTCTGTGTTGGCACCTATAATGTTTCAGGTCTATATAAATGATATAACGGTGGGTTTGAATAGCTACATTAATATGTTTGCAGATGATGCAAAATTGATGAAAGTAATAAAGAACCAAGAGGATTGTGAGGAACTACAGAGGGATATTGATAGAATTTATGAATGGAGTAAACGATGGAAATTAAAATTCAGTATAAAGAAGTG
>NC_087164.1:4047422-4122422 GCF_035594125.1 Scylla paramamosain | reverse complement strand
TTTTGATAACCTGCAACATTGCATTATTTATCATATAAAGAAAGATCAAGGTAGTTAGATATATTACCTTTAAATTATATGAAATATTAGAATGTTTATGAGTATGAAATTATTTTGATAAAATCAAAATTGAAGAACTATTTCAGATAAATAACAGTTACAAGAGAAAATGGCATGAAATCAAGTAATGTAACACAGGTAAAAGGAAAATATTTCCAGCATCAGAAATATTGAACTGTGGAATGGACTCAACTTTTATAGTTACCTCAAAAGTTATGGTTTTCAGTCTCAATTAGATACATGTTTGTAAGAAACATATTTATTGATTTATTGGTTTGCGTTGGGATGGCATTTGCTTTAGTACTGGTAGCAGTGAAGGAAGATGAAAAAAATAAATAAATAAAATAAATAAATAAATAAAAAATAAATAATATAAATAATCTTTAAGGGAGTTGTAGCATGTTGTCTCGTTACACGAGTGGACTATCCAGGAAAATTTTGTGAGGTACCCAAAGAGTCTTCAATATCTAACTGCTTATCAATTGTACTGCATTCTGATATGATTTTAAATAATATCTATATATTCAAGTAAACTGCTTTTAGAAACTTTATGAAAAGTTACTCAGTATGTAATAATGTATGTGAAATCCAAATTCCTTATTCACTTATATTTTGAAATTACACAATTTATTCTGTAAATAGGGCTAAATTGTAGCTTCCCATGCAGACATCAGGGCTTTACTATATTTCACATATTCATATATCAGAGAAATGGACTGATATCAAGTACAGTTTGAGAATCCCTTGTTTGGAATACTTGGGATCTGATGCAAGCTTTTTGCCCACCACAGCAAGTGCCTGCTTTGTCATCACATTTTTATTTGTTCTGTTATCCTTTACTAAGTGGAGTTCTCTCATCAGCAGTACATTAGTTTTGGTGGCTAGTAATGTGAGGACTGATCTCACCAGCTTTATAGATTGGTTCTGCTTAAAAAAATTATCAGCAAATGATCTTGGTGAACTTATTAATGAATTTAATGAATTTTTGGCTCCCTTATGACCAACAGATGTGGTGATATTTCAAAGTTTTAAATAGTTAATGCTATGGGTTTTCTTAAATTTTTCTATTCAGAGTCCTGAACATTCACCTTTACCTTCAGTATTCAGTTCACCATGATAGATGTTTGCTTGTATCATGATCAGCAAGCTGTTAAGTGGTATGTGCTCATGCAGATGCTGATTAATCCATTCCAGCCAAACTGGATCCATTTTTTTTTTTTTTTTCTTCTTCAATGCTCTCTCTCTCTCTCTCTCTCTCTCTCTCTCTCTCTCTCTCTCTCTCTCTCTCTCTCTCTCAGTGTAAAATTTCAATAGCTTGTTTTTCTGCATCTTTAGGTTGCAGATTTGATGCTTCAACATCTTAACTTTTCAATCACATGCTTCACATTCACACATGTCAAAATTGTCACTGATGTATGTAGATAAGCATTTTTTTCTTTTTTTCACTAGTACCCATTGAGTTATGTGTAACCATTAGCAAATTTTTTTTTTTTTTTTAAGTATTCACATTGCTGAGTATAAAAAATGCAGTAATGTAGTCTTGCTGTGACTAGTACTAGCTCAGAATTGAGCTCTCTATAAATCTGGAATTTTCCATCATTGGCTCATCATGTTAGCACTTGAAAACTTGTATTTTGGAGTCTTCCAGATATTAAGATTTTATATAAAGGATTCTCAACCTGTGTTAATCAGAGATAACAAGTAATTGATGACTAAGGCCATCAATGATACAGGAGCTTCATTGTGCCATGTTTTCACATCTATTTTCCTTAAAAATATTGGAGACTGACAGGTAGGCAGTAATGAAGCAAGATAAAAAAGAAAAAAAAAGTTTAATAGTGACATTCTATGTCCAGTGACAATAGAAATATAAATTAGCATATAGATTTTTCCCTTAATCCTCACCTTAAAAATAATGTCCCATAAGACAGCGTGGATAGTGGGCATCAAGGCATCCCACAGTGCCTGAGTACCCAGGAAGTGGAGCAGGAACAGGGGCAGGGGAACCACTGGGATGACCAGAGGCTCCCCTGCTCTGAGCAGAGGATGCTGTTGTGTGCATCTCACTAGTGGAAGCAACCATCTTCGTAGTTGAAGACTGATTAAAACTAAATTCCTTTGGCTTGGAAGCTTCAGGTATTTCCAATGCAGGAGTTTTCACTCCTGTTTTTTCAAAGAGGGGCTTTGTCATGTGATGATGAGACTTGTGTAAGACTTCATTATTTGCAAAAGTTTCACTTGACATTTCAGAGTTTATGGGTGTGTGCATTTCTGATACACTTTTCTCACTGTTCATGGGTGAAAAATCATATTCTGAAATGGGGAAACTCTATCTTAGAGACAATGTTACATTCTTTAAATTCTAAGGAATAATCAGCTCACTATCCCACATGTATATCATATTCAATGTTTGAAGTCATGATGGAGTAACCTTGTCAGAAGCTTGTGTGAGAGAGAGAGAGAGAGAGAGAGAGAGAGAGAGAGAGAGAGAGAGAGAGAGAGAGAGAGAGAGAGAGAGAGAGAGAGAGAGAGAGAGAGAGAGAGAGAGGAGAGAGAGAGAGAGAAGGAGAGAGAGAGAGAGAGAGAGAGAGGAGAGAGAGAGAGAGAGAGAGAGAGAGAGAGAGAGAGAGAGAGAGAGAGAGAGAGAGAGTAAATACAATCCAAATAGTCACAGGTGTGCAATGCTGTTTCTACTCAGGTGTGCTATTCTCCCATATTTCATTCACATCCCTCCATCACTGGGTGGGATGATGTCTCACTCCTGCCATCATCTTCATGCATCCTCTTTCCCATTAAACCAAGGTCAGCATTATAAGGATGAGAAATATCCTGCCACTACCCAAGAAGCAGATAAAACAGGTAAGGGAAGGTCAGTTAGTTCTATACTGGGATGGCTAATGCCCATATGTGCTGACAGCTAGGAACATCTGAGTCAGGCAGAAAGTTGGCCAGCAGCAGCTTACCTTATATGTGACAAGAAGTACAAATTGGAAAGAATGAAATATAAATATGCTTCATACAAAACACACCAGATTTGAGAAAGAATTATGAGCTTAATTAAAAAATCGTTATATCTAAGGGGTTTAATTTTTTACAAGTTTTAAAATGGAAGTGTTATAAATTAACAAACCCCATATATGAGTGCATGAGTTTTACTTTTTTTAATCAATTTTAAGTGAGTACACTTAAGGAGCTTGATTGCAAACTTTGCATTAACTAACTTAGTATTATTTTAATAGATGGAGTCTTTATTTGCAAAGCCTTGAGCAGAATACACACTAACACACACACAAATTCACAAATATTACTTTAGAGGAATATCCACATGCTGGAATTGAAACGTAATTGAGTTGAGGGATTCCAATCCCACCTGTATTAATTTACTGTAGAGTTTCAACTGTATCAAAGAGAAGGGTGCCCCAAAATACATGGACCAAAATATGTTTCACCATTTTATTTCTGTAACTGAATCAAGACCAAGTGTTGAATAACTATTTTATATATATATATATATATATATATATATATATATATATATATATATATATATATATATATATATATATATATATATATATATATATATATATATATATATATATTAGGAATCCTCATGGGCAAAAGTAGAAATGTATACAAATGTTTATTTCACTGATGCCTTGACATCAGAAAATGTCTGAGTACAAGGAAGAATAAAGGAAGCCATTGTGTTCTAGAGTTTACTGAGGCAATTAGGGAAGGAAATAAATATAAACATTTGCATTAGGAATATGAGTTCAACAGGCAACACTGCAGTATAGTGTCTTATGAAGAAAGTCTTCCTTAAAGTGAAGTGGGAGACCACAGTTAGTTAAATAAAACAGCATCCATGAAAAGAAGAAAAAAAAAAAAAAAAAAATGCTTAACTGTAGTTTAGAATGAAGAGATAGAAAGGACCCAGTAAGCAGAGGCAAGTATGCATGGCCATCATCACTATTTAATTAATATCACTAGTAGCTTGTGCTGCACAAAGGCAAATTAATTCCACTTACACAAAGGACTATTTTCATTACAGAATAATTTGTTATTAGGTAGTTAGTCCTAAGGTTTACTGTGCTAGCATCAACAAAATAATGCAAGTTTTCAGTTATAAAAGTACACATGAAGTGAAGGGGATGCATTGTCAAAGAAATGCAGTAAAATAATTAATATGGAATAATAATAATAATAATAATAATAATAATAATAATAATAATAATAATAATAATAATAATAATAATAATAATAATAATAATAATAAATCAATTAATAAACTTAAAGTAATGACATCCGTTTTGTGACAGGACCGTCAGTGGTGTCAACCAATGTGGAGTTCTTCCATGAAGTAAAGATATAGACATTCATTACTGAATCTCCACCGACAGTGGTGATTCAAATAATTAAGTAATTGTAAAAAAGCTGTATGGTAGAACTCCACAGCAATGACTTTCATCCTCTGCAAATCTTGAAATTTACCACTTGTTTGTTTAGATAAATTCCAGACCAAATACATTGGCAAGATCAAACTTACTTATGGACAATGTAACCCTTGTCAATTTTAAACCACCCAGATCCATCGCTGCTGCTCTCTTGCCCTTGCCTGAGCATTTAGAGACACAGGAGGGTGTGCTGGGCCTGGAGCAGGCTCCTCAAGGGGTGCAGTCTTATGAGACAGAGCTCCCTCGTGGGTGACATTGTTAGAACGACAGTGGTCACCACCCACTACCACAGTCTCCTGTGGGGCTGCTTGAGCTGTCCGCCCTACTGTGTGGTCTGGAGGGAGAGAGTAACACATGCACCACATCCCAAGATCATTAAGAAAAGGTGTATAATGTTTTTAATAGACTGATTTCAAGTGTGTGTTTAGTTGTATTTACCTAGTTGTAGTAGAGAGTAGATTTTGAGTCAAGTTTGTTATCCTATCTTCATATGTGCTTTTATCCTACTTAAGTCTTTGAATCATGGATTTTCTTTGCACACCACCTTTTCATCCAACTCATTCAAAGTCTTAACACTACAATTTAGAAAGCTAAAAATTTTCATATTGCTTAGGCATCTAGTCTTTTTAATTTGTATTCATGGTTCCTTGTTCTTCACTAATCCACATTTTCTAATCCCTTTACTGCTTCAAATGTTGATGTCAATCCTCCTCTTTTCTTTCTTATTAGTTTATCCAGTCTCTCCTTATACGACAACTATGTAAGACTTGATGCCAATTTGGTTGTAGCTCTTTGCATTGGCTTCAATTTTCTTACATTTTATTTATTCATCTATCTATTTATTACTATTTTTATTTCATAATGACCAAATCAAACCATGTAAATATAGTAGCAAATTCAAGCCTTGAGCATATTACAGACCATAATCAGCTCTCTCAACTTTCATGATCCGTATACACTTGAATGCCACTCATACTTATCAGTAATTTCTATGTCCCTCTTGTGATTATATTATAATTATATAATCTTGGGTGACAAATTTCTATGTACCATAATATTTTCTTCTTTAACTCTGTCAGTATCCTTACCACCAATCTTTAGGTTTTCATGCTTTGATTCTATGCTGTCATATCTCAAGACATTTCTAAACATTCAAATCCATTTCTCAGTCTTACCTCGTTCTGGATATTTTGGCAGAAGTCTTCCTAAAATTACCCACTGCACTCAGTGTAATTATTACCTAAAATTTTTCAGGGTTATTTTTCATCAGCAAACAAGTTAATAGAGCTGTTCACTCCTTTGGCACATCATTTAATTTACCTTAACATAATGGGAGTCAATGCAGATCCTTGCAGTGCTTTGCTTGTCACCATTGCATACAAAACTTTATCTCTTATAACAGTTCTCATTGTTTTCCTTCTAAATACAATCCCATCTGTCTCTGTATATTCCTCCAAATCTCTTTTATAATATTCTTTGGAGTGGGACCTAATTGAAAGCCTTTTAGAATCTAGATAAACGAATGCATTCTACTGACCTTTTCACTCCTGAACAATATCCACTATCTTGGTATAAAACTTCAGTAAACCATATATTAATCCTCCTCCAAATCCAAACTGCAGTAGATAATAGCTGTCATTTTTCTAATCCATGTTTTCCTAATAACTTTTCTAAATAATTTAAATGTGGTACTGATTAGACACTGGATCTTCTTAATCTTAAGCCTTATAAACGAGAATTAATGTATTTGCTAGATTTCAGTTTTGAGATATATCTGCTTCTACTGCATAGGTCTCAGTCTGGAGATACATCTGCTTCATATAGGAAGCTTTCAGTAATACTGTGAAGTGACCACGCTAGTTGTTTAACTATTTAGGGTCCACTTTGCCACACCATCTAGTTCTGTTACCTTTCTCGCATGTATCTCATTTGCCAATAATTATGTGATTTTTCAATGCATCATTCATGTTCACTTGTATCCCCTCCATCAAGTTTTATAGCTGTGTGAAACTTGTGTACCTAAGCTTTTGGTATTTTCAATTTCTATAACAGGCTTAGGTGCACTTTGCAAAGTCCAGTACAACTCCTGTACTGAAGGGGAAAAAAAAAAACTCAATGAAGAATAACTAGTGTAGTTCATCTACTTCATATTACCTGCTGTAAATCTAGCACAGGGATTGGCAACCTCTGGGACACATGCCACAAACGTCACATGATTCAAAGTGGCAAAGAAAAAAAAGTTAAAATATCAGAGAGAGAGAGAGAGAGAGAGAGAGAGAGAGAGAGAGAGAGAGAGAGAGAGAGAGAGAGAGAGAGAGAGAGAGAGAGAGAGAGAGAGAGAGAGAGAGAGAGAGAGAGAGAGAGAGAGAGAGAGAGAGAGAGAGAGAGAGTATTATACGTTCTTAAAATTTTCATCACGTGATTCTAAATAATTCCATCCTATGATACATTGAATTAAAACAAAAATGTTTTGTACCCACAATGAGGAGTACATTAGTACAATGAGATGTGGACAAGTATGAGACACATTGCCCCATCTGCTGGTGACACATCAGTCATACAGTGTTGTTGTTTCAGTGACTATTTAGCTGCTGTGAGTGACACTCTGTCTAGTTACTGTTGCTATGGTTACTGCAAAGTCAAGCTTGATGCCCAATCATTTCAATCATCATGGATAAATTATTTTGGATTTATTTGGCCGAATGATTGTGCTGTGTGCACTCTCTGCTGTGAGAATGTTGTGTGCCACATATTGTATTAAAAGACACTTTGAAACAAAACACAAGAAGACCTTCAAGAGCAGTGCAGATATGGCTGAAGTAACCTATTAAGAAAGCAGTATCCTGCTAAGAGAAACAAAGTAGCGTGTTTAAGAACTTGGGGCTGTATTCTTTATAAAGTTATGGCATGTGTCATAGCAATGGCAGATGCATATTCATAACTTAGAACATCTACAATAAGTTGTATATCATAAGTTATGACATGAGCAAAACTGTCTATCATAACCATCTGCTATATGTAGTGCTTACTTGATTTCAAATATTAAAAGACGAAGCAAAAACTGGTATTTACTACTAATTTATAGCTTCTATAAATATTTCTTTCATTGGGATAAGAGACACGGTGAGTAAGATAGTAATTCAATCTTTGAAATACGGTAAATGTGATCCCATAGGAACACCACAAAATAAACAAACACAGTGTTCAAATGGTCTGGTGGCAAGGATGGCTCTCTCGATGATCCATAAGGCCATCACTACTGCATAAGTGCAGCTTTTCCCACCAGCAAATTATCTAAGTGTTATAATCACCTTAATTTTGGAGATAAGTGAATTTCTCTTTTCTGTGTCACTCTGTTAACAAAAAGAATACCAACAAGATTTAAACAATATCTTCTGATGAGTTTCACATTACTAAGTTCATTCAATATGTCCTATGTGAGTAAATAATTCCAGAGCTGGAGATGTTGTGGTACAGCAATCTTGGCTGTGGGGAGCATCTGTCATAAGCCACTAGGACAAGGTGAAACCAGTCTTAGCATCCTACATGGATTTATAACAGACGTGCCCAGTTTTATGACAAGAATGTGCCATTTTGTCCTAGTTATGACACGTTTCATAGCTAAGACTCGCCAGGACTGCTTCGTGAATACAGGCCCTGAGTGCTAGTAAAAACAATGCAACTGAGGCTAATTACAAGCTAGCTCTGTGTATTGCTAAGCATGAAAAGCCTTTAACTGATGGAGATTTAAAAAAAAGCAGCTTTCCTAGAGTGCTCTGAGGTATTACATGATGGCATATCCAACAAACACATCATCTCTAGGATAAAAGACATGCCTGTCTCACCCAAGACTGCAGAGGGACGTATTTCTTAAATGGCTGTTAATGTAAGTGAGCAGTAAACTTGCTTTAACAGCTACACCTGTGTTCAGTGTAGCCTTGGTTGAAAGTGTGGATATAAATGGCATGCCCCACTTGGCTGTCTTTCCCAGGTACAATGACACAGAGATACACGAGGAGCTGTGCTGTCTTAAACCAATGTATGGTGCTACCAAAGGATGGCACATATTGAAGACATTCACTCACCATTTTGAGAACACAGGGGTTGACATAAGAAAGATTTTTGCAGTTACAACGGATGGTGCCCCTGCTATGGTAAGAAAAAACAAGGGTTTTACTAAGATGGGTGAGGATAAAATTGGGCATCCCATTCTGAAATTGCACTGCATAATTCATCAAGATTTATGTCCCAAGATCTCGAGCTGTTACAATAGTGAATTTTCTTGATGCACACTTCTCTTACTCACAAGCAGTTTCAAGCTTTCCCTGAAGAGATGGACAGTGCTTACAGAGATATACCCCTGCACAGCAGTGTTAAGTGGTTAAGCTGTGGGAAGGTATAGGAAAGATTTGTGGAATGCTTTGATGAAATAAAAATTTCCTTATCGGAAAAAAGCCAAGACTATCCTGTGCTGGAGGACAGAGATTGGACTGTGAAACTCGTGTTTCTCTTAAACATCACCAAACATTTAAATGTAAAAGATGGACAGAGATTGGACTGTGAAACTCGTGTTTCTCTTAAACATCACCAAACATCTACATAACTTCAGTCTTCTCTTGCAAGATATAGGAAAAACAGTGATGGATTTTTATGATACTTGGAAGGCATTTGTTGCAAAGCTTGCAGTTTACTCATTAGACATTAAAACTGTTTTTTCTGTTACTTGAAAAACTTGAAAAACTCATCTGCAATTTATCCTGTCAACACTACAGATCTTCAGGTGTACATGCAAGAATTAAAATCTGAGTTCTCAATCAGTTTTCAAGATTTCCAATACACTGACCCAGTGTTATAATTTTTAATCAGACCAGACACCTTTAAATACAGTAAGTTGGATGCATCTCTCTTTGAGTAGATGGAAACTGAAGAGTTGGAAATGCAGTTAATTGGCTCTCAGACTTTACCATCATGGTCAGCTAAATTCAAAGGTCTATTGAGAAATATTGGAAACTAGTATAAATGATCATGCAGCCTCAATATTGAGTTCCTGGACATCGCTGCCTGATAAATTCAGTTGGATGAAGAAAGTAGCTTTTGCATTGCTATCAATATTTTTATCTACATATCAGTGTGAGCAGATATTTTCACACATGAAGCACATCTTCAACTCCCATTGCAGCAAGGTTACAATGGACCATTATGAGGGTTGTGTGAACTCCAAGGTGTCCAGATATTCACCTGAAATTTCAACTTTGGCCAAAGGGAAGCAAGGGCAAGGATTGCATTAATATGGTGGAGAGAGAGAGAGAGAAAAAAAAAAAAAAAAAAATATATATATATATATATATATATATATATATATATATATATATATATATATATATATATATATATATATATATATATATATATATATATATATATTTTTTTTTAGTTGCAAAGAATACAAAATGGTATCAAAATTTTATATTAATGTTATTTATGCATGTGCAGGACAATATGTACTTTAAATACAGTGGTCACTACATATTGCATAATCATGATTTCAGTTTTCATTGGCTATAATTATAGTGCTGAAAAAATATAACACCTGGCACACAAGGTAATAAAAAAAAAAAAATGGAATTCATTATAAATTGGCACACTGTACTCGAAAAGTTACCAACCCCTGGTCTATCACATAGCAGACCATACACTAAGCAGGTGTGCTGTGTGGCTAATTATACCTGCTTGCCCAACTTATTGCAGTTCACTCATTCCAGGTTGTGATTCAGGTGATGACATCAACCTTCCACAGGTTCAGTACTACATGATATCATGGTTACCACAAGTTTGGTGTTTAGCTTGTATATACAGAATTACACTTGTGGATCAGGTACCTGAAGTTATCCATTGTGCAGTACAAGGTAAATGACACCTACAGGTTTGATGGCCAGTTACACCAGCAACAAGTTTAGCATGTGGATGCACATCTGGTTGTAATGACTCAGCAAGCACAAGGTGAATCAATTCTTTTTGGTCTGAAATCATACCCAGATCCCCACTGGCCAAGTACACAGTGTTGCTGTTTGGTAGATTTCATACACTCCAGGTCCTATTAATAAAAAGTTACACTATACAGTGGTAATTTACATCCCTCCAAAAAGGAGGGATTTCATCTTCAACAACAGTTTTTTCTGTCTTTCTGCTACTGTAGCATTTATATCATACACATGTTTTTCTCTCCATCCAAATTTTATACTACACATGCTCCTCATACATAACTCATGTCCACTGCAAGTATTCTAAACTGTTGTCATCCATATTATATCCACATCTGAACTTTCATTTGTAATTCTTTTCACAGTTCTTGTAAAATTGTCACATTTTTTCTTTGAGTGTTTACTCCATAATTACATGCTCCCAGGAATATACGAGTATATATATATATATATATATATATATCGAAATACCTTGTTTTCTCCATGAATGAGTGAGATTGGGACAATAGAAGAGCTTATTGCTTGTTCAAGCATTCTGCCTCTACTTGCACCTCTTTCACACACATACCTAATCATTTTTCTTTCAAATGTCAGTCTTTATTAACAAGAATCATCTATTTCAGTAACAAAAAATAAATAAATAAAATAAAAAAATAATCCCTATATGGTAAAAAAAAAAAAAAAAAATGCTCTCCTGGTCTCTGTATGGTCAAACCATCTCAGTATATTTCTTTCCACCAACTCTGTCATTCGGTGCTTCATTTGCAGAGGTGCTATGCCCTTTTTTTATTCACAATTTTTGTAGCTCACCCTCCCATTTTGTCATTCTGCTTGCCCCTCTCAGGAACTCATTTCCACAGCATCTGCTGTTGACTGCTGTACTGCATATGAACACAAAAACACACACACAGAGAAGACAGCCTAACTGCATATTCAGCAAGGTTGGAAGAATATTGCCATCATATTCACTTCGCTTTTTTAGGTAAATGAATGTGAGGGAGAGAAGAAACTGGTAATCTGTATTTTTACTTTTACCATAGAGTAAGGCATACCATTTTGCCTTGTTTGCCAACTTTTAAGGGGGATCTTAGCTTGGTATGTACATACATACATAATTTTTATATATATGGCACCCCCTGCTGAAGGTAGGTAACACCCGGGTTGAGATTGTATTGTCACATGCCTCGAAGAGTCCAACTCAATTACCCTTATAAGGTAACTGAAATTCTGAAAGCCCAAAGAACAAGTTCATAAAGTTGGAATCTAACAAAAAAGCTCACTTTTTTTTCCACTTGTAGACTGCATGATAAGATATTGTGCTGGAGAAAGTGAATGTCCAACACAGGCGCATTGACCAATTAGCGCATAGGTGAATCGCCACCTCCTGGATAATGGGCTATTAACAGTCCTGAGGCACACCAAGTATGGTCACTTGCCTCGTTTCAGCTCAAGGCTTGAGTGAGGTAAGTATGGATGTGGCTAGATGGGGAGTGGTGCTTGTCAAATGCTGTTTCCTCAATTTTTGTCTGTGTTGCATACATCATTACAGCAGGGGGTGACACACACACACACACACACACACATACATTTTATATATATATATATATATATATATATATATATATATATATATATATATATATATATATATATATATATATATATATATATATATATATATATATATATATATATAATTTAAAAAAGTTTCTGGAAAAATTACTTAGAATTGTCATATACTGTGTACTACATTAGACATAATAAAACATGTTTAAAGAAGTATGTAGGACTTGGTGGTTCCAATAGATTAATTTTCTTGGTTCTTGGCTGGCCATGGAGGCTTCAAGGTATTCTCAAAGAAAGTAACTTTTGACCTTGCACAAAGGAACATTTGAAGTAAGGTCATGATTATCATCAAACTGGATGAAAAAAGTCACTGAACTACTGCAGGAAATTTTTGGATACCACTCTTTCTAAAACAATTGTTCATAACTGAAGCATTTTAGAGGCTAGGGAAAAATCGGAGAACTAAAGAGAAGGTAGGCCAGCTACTGCAACCAATGAAGAAACTTGTGCAAAATTCGATGGAAGATGATCTTCAATTTATAATCAATGTTATCAGTAGTGAAGTAAGCATCATGTGGGTTAGCATTTACCATCCTGACTGAAAATCTTGATCTGAATAAGATTATAATTCATGATTCCCAAAGCAATACATTAAAGAGCACTTTTGGCTAAGATTCAGGCAAATGAGGCAAAACTTTGACTAGATAATGACGGGAGATGAAACTTTTGGTATGACCCAGAAAGCAAAATTCACTCCAAACAATGGTTACTGAAAGCATCAGTTGAATAAAAGGAGCTCAAAACAGAGAGATCAACTTAGAAGATTATGCCCGTAGTTTTTTGGATTTGGAAGGAATCATTCTTAATGAATTACAGGAAAGAAAGAAAACAATCACTAATATAACATGAAAGCAATTTCCAAAAAAATTAGAGTGCATTGACCAAAGGGGGGAGAGGAATAAATTGTATGATTTCATCACAGTAATGTCCCATGGCCTGCTTCCCAGTTCATTTATCTGGAGTTGTTGGATCTCTTCAGGGTGAAATGTCATCAGAAAACCTTCCTTGATCTCATTCCATTTTTTTTTTTTTTTTTTTTTCAAAAAAATTTAAAGAACATCTAAAAGAAGTTGGGTTTTAATCTGGATAATATGACATGTTGGATTGGAAAACCCAAGCATTCTACAGAGGAGGGTCAAAGAGGTGAAAACCATGTTTAATAGTACAGTGGAACCTCAGTTATTGAATCCCTCCCTTTTTTAACAAATTGGTTTTCAAACAAAATTCTTAACTCATTATTGCTTCTGTTGTGGTACCATAATTTGGTTCTAGAACAAAGTTACTTGATTTCAGATATTAAAAGACAGGAAAAGCTGCCATTTATTACTAATTTACAGTTTCTATAAATATTCACTTTGTTTTTATATATAGGGAGGAGAGACAGAGTGTTTTTATATATAGGGAGGAGAGACAGAGTGTAAGACAGTAATTAAATCTTTGAAATAAGGTAAATGTGATCCTGTTAAAGAGCCTCAATGTAAACAAATAGTTTTCGGCCCCCAACACTATCACTATTGCACAACTGCATTTTTCCAGTAGTTTTTCCAGCAGCAGTCTTATGACCACCTTCATTTAGGCGGTAAGTGGGTTGCTCCTTTCTGTGTCCTTCTGTAAGGCTTCCCTCACTAGATTGGTGACAAAGAGAATACCTGCATGGTCTAAACAGTATCTTCTGATGAGTTTTGTCACTAAGCTTATTCAGTACATCCTTTCTGGGTAAATAATTTGTGAAGCAGCCATCTTGGCTGTGGGAGTGTCTGTCATAAGCTGCTAAGACATGTTAGACTGGTGTCTGGGAATGGATTAAACCATTTTACATTGATTCCTATGGAGAAAATAATTTAAGTTTCAAACATTTCGGATTTCGAACAGCATTCAGGAACGGGTTAAGTTCTTGAACCAAGCTTCCACTGTATATTGAGCTGGACAGAGGATGCGTGAAAAAAATAATTTGGCTGGTTTAAAGAAACAAGTTTAATCAAAAGTGTAAAATTATCACAAGACTGTAAGAAAATGAGGTCAGACAGGAATGTACGTACAACAGCACATACCAGAAAATGCCATTACCAAGCAATACTTCTGATCATCACTTCTGTCTGAACAAAATAAAACTTTTAGCTGGAAAATTACCCATGTTCACAGTGACTAATAATCTAATAAATGCCCAAACTCTTATGTCACTAATGTGTTTGTAAACACTGACTTTGAGGGCAGGACATGGTTGTGTAATAGGGGTGGAACATCAGACAAGATCTGGTTAAGTGTTGTTCATTTATTCTTATTTGTTTCCTTGAAAAATACTAAGTATTAAGAAGCAAAATCCAAAAAATAGCAAAATCTATTTTCAAGAGCTGAATAATAACAGATCATGTTCAACAAAAAATGAGAAAGAAAACAAAGATTTTATAACAACTTTTTTTTTTACATTTTGTCAGATATATATGCCATGGGCTTTCAACCAATTAAGTAATTTTTGGATCACAGCAAACATGATTTGGTTAATAGCAATGAGCTTTTAATCTATTTACTAATTTTAAAATGATGATAAACATGATTTTGTGATTCACTGAGAATTTTTTTTACAATAATAGTTATTTTACGACTGCTATAAATATGACTATCTGTTCAAGAATTTTTTTATTGATATAGTAATTTTAGAAGAATAATGAATATGATTTGCTTATTTATCTCTTGATTTTTCATCATTATGATTTAAAGACGATGATGAACATGACAGTGATAAAGTGTTATGGTGAAACCCCACAATAAGAGAGGCTCAAGTACAAAATAAGTTTCTAGTCGTTATTAGAACATATTTCTTTTGACAAACTAGTCATATAAAGTTTGGCATAAAGTGTTGCCTGTGTGTTAGGTAACGTGTGAGTCCTCCCAAAAAAGTGAATGAATCACTGACCTGAAATTCAAGGCAGATTTCCTGAAAACTGGGCATTTGTGAACAATTACTGAAATGGTTTGACAAAACAAAAATAATGTAAGAAAGATGTGTGGGAATTGATACAGTTTGTGCAAGAGGACATACTTAACCAATTTAAGCATATGGAATAAATCTCAGAATTGAAAATAAATAAAAATTTATAGGTCTGGAAAGTTGAAATATGGCTTGAAAGAAAAGGAAAAAAAAAAAAAAAATAGGGGAGGGGAAAGGATGGAGGAAAGATCATGAGAGGGCTAATATCCATTAGTTCAGTGTAATGTAATTTACAAATGTGTTGTTGTTATCATGTTATAAACTGGGAAAACCTTGTTATTAGTTGTGGCAGTCCTATACTCCTTAGACAGGTCTGGTTTGGAGTTCTCTCCAAAATGTTTTACATATCCACAAAGTTGTATCTCTTTATTCTAATGAAACATGCTGGAAGTGTAGACTCTCATTCCAAGTCTTCTCATAATGTATGAAAATGGGAGCTGCTTTTGATTAACCAAACATTGCAACACAATGATTGCAGATGTCCCTGTAAGAGATAATTAACATATTAAAGGAATCTTAAGACATATAAAGGAGATGTTAGGTAAATTAGTATGAAAGTGATAAACAAAAGAAGTATAGAAACAAAAAGGGGATAATGTGAAATGTGTTCTGGACAAATATAAAATATTAAGTGGAGATCAAATAAGAAAAACATGGACATAACATCTGGATGACATACATAAGAAAAAATATTAGAACAATACTTGGGGAAATAAAGTTCAGAACTGAAGTGAATGCATGCTGCAAGAGGAATAATGTGCTGAAAGAATAATGAATTATGGAGAAACTGATGTTTGGTCCAGCTTTAACTGAATAAAGGAACATTTGACACCCAGTGGTATGACAAAGTTATGAAAATGTATCAAAACAATAAAATTTATTGAGAGGTTACAAAAGTAACTGAAGGTGTGAAGAATGGTTAAATATAGGCATAGACAATATAACAGAGAATATGTTAAAATATGGAAGAGACTTGTTCATCATGGATAGAGCAGGTGTGAGTTACTGCAGCATCTTATCTGATGGTAATGGCAAAAAGAAAAGAAAATGCAATTGACATGTTTACCAGATGGAAGACTGGGATGGAAAGGAGAGGCATGTTTATTAACATGACAACAGGGAAGGCCCTGAGAGGGCAGAGACAGATAGCTATCCATGTAGTTACTGTGACAGGTGTGAATGTTTATTGCATCTTGTGCATGGGATGGAAGAATTGGTGCTACAAGAAATACTCAGGATTGAGAAATTTAAATCAAATAGAAGAGAGGAGGTCAGGAACAGAGGGAAGAAGATTGAACCAGTTCTATCTGTGAGATTGTTGTCTTGTGAGACTGGAGCAGCAGCAGCAGTGAGAGCAAGAATAACAGCTGCATGGAGAAAACGGAGAGATGCCAAGTTTCCTGATCAACAGAATGATGTTCTTGAGGAACAGAATAAATAGCTACAATACATGTGTGAGACCAACTATGTATAGTGCTGAGACAAGCCCTGCAACTAAAGAGCAGACAATATTACATAAAACAAAGATTCATGGGACATGTGAAGTGGTGAGACAAGATATCTAAGATGAGGTGTGAAGAGGAGGATGTGCTTTGTGCTGAAGTTTATTAGAGTGAAGTGGTATAGACATGCCTGGAGAGGAAGGAGGGCTATTTACTCTATAGTGTTTGAGTTGGAAGGAGATCAGTGGGAAGACCAAAAAGACCTCAAGATGATGTGTGGAAAAAGTAGCATACATAAAGATAATGAATCTTATGATAATGACTGAATTGTTTGAGTATACTTGACAAGGCATAGAGCAGAATTATGCAGATTATATTGAATTTGAGATGGGAAAGAGCCATGAGAGAGATCTGGTTATTGGTGGAAGAATTGAGATATTGTGATATTGTAACCATGAAGAGAAAATACTATTCTGCATTTATAGACTTGAAGGAAGCCTATGACAAGGCTGACTGGAGCCTATGAGATGCATCAAGTACACACAGAAAAAAAAACTGAACATTTCTGTGTGAAGTAGATTATAAGAGAGGGGAGTATGTATCATATTTCAATACTTTGCAAGCATGAAAGCATAGAAAAAAAATCATGGCTTATAAAGGAATAAAATTATCATGTAGCCTCAAGGATACTAAAGCCATGCAGTGGAAGGAAAGACAATCACTGTAGAAATGACAAAAAGACAATCCTGTAGAAACTCAGTCTCAGCAAGAAGTCATTACCAGAGAGAGACAAACATGGCATTACAAGTGTGAATAATTTGGGAAATTTTTTAACCCTCCCCTTGTTCTTTAGTACTACCTGGAGTATCTCTGACACTGATCCATTCAAATGGTTATATGGGCCCAATCCACTGTCAGAGTAGCCTTCTCTTTCATGTTCTCACACAGAGGGCTGTCACCTGCCTTTTGATGTTGACAATCTCCACCTTGCTTGAGTGTTGTTTCTGTATTCGCTGAGTGCTATGGGGCTCCCATTATGCACTAGGTGAGAGAGCCTTGCAGAAAGGGAGGACACTTGTAGAAAATTTCTATAATTACAAGCTTTCATTGCAGTTCTGCAGCATAAAGGAGAGAAAAAAAAAAAAAAAAAAAAACCTACTTTCTTGCCCTTCTATATTGATATTTCCCCTTCGTACCATTACACATGTTGGATGTTTGACCACCTTGACTTTGTACTTGAGCTTGTATCTGCATCCGTCAACATAGAAAACTGTTGCCTTATTTCTTATTCTTAGTCCAGTGTTTGTACTTCTTCAATAAAAGCTTTTGTTTCTTTGGTCAATCAATTGTGCTTCACAATTATTGTGCTTCACATGAGCTGTTGAAGAATGCAGAGAGTAACACCTTTCAGTAGCATAAGGAACATGTTTTAATAATTCTGTGATACCAGTTCATGAGCTCTTTTTATACTTTTCATCATTGGAGGGCATCAGGGCTGGAATTCACTTCAGCTGCTGACATATGAAATTCTTACCAGATGGTGAAGATGGTTAACATGAAATATATATTTGGGGATTCATTAAACAGTTAAAGAGTCAAGTAGCTGATCCATTTATAACTCCATGCTATAGCCAGCAGCAAGTATGTTTGTTGATGTTTTCCTCATTCAATCTCCATGCTTGAGACATTTCTTCTCAGGCAAGACCCCATCATAGTGACAAGGCATCAAGTGAATGCATCCATGGTCATGAAATGAGACAAAGAGGCTACATGCATCAGCAGGTATGGATGCCATGTTCCTATAGTGGAAATTAAATGCATTAACATCTACTGTACATGTTTCCCATTTCAATGATAAATAAATATGCCAAAGGGATATAGTCAAACGCTTAATGTCAAGAGCAGTGTTTTGGCAATATATTGTAGATTCAAATGACAAAGTGCTCAGTAATGAAAGTTATGCAAAGTTTAAACATCTTAATCTTTTATCTTCTTTCTTGCTTTTTATGCATTCTTTATTCTTTCCTTGTTCTCTGTTCTTTTATCATCATCATCATCATCATCACATCATTTGGCATTTTCCAAGTGTCAGAGGGTAGCAATATGTATAGGGTATATGTTGTACTCTGGTGAAAGTGTCCTTATTTTCTGATTGCAGTGACTCGAAGAACCCCTCTGGTTTTCAGAGGAACTTGAGAAGATATGTAAAAAATTATATGTGCTACAAAGTTTGTAGGCACTCACAAACTTTATAACTCATTAGTAAATCCTACTTCTGTCTTCCTTAGGCAGCATTAGTAGGGATTAAAAAATTGTATGGTATTTGATAGTTCCCATGCTTCTGTGATGATGTATGCCACCATCCTCTAAATGGCCATATGTAGCAGTCCATTTTTCATGCTTGGACATTCTCCTCCCACAGTGCTAGGATATGAGCTCTCCGCAGGTGTAAGAACAATTTTCTACTATGTTGAAACAATATAAATTTAGATAAGGCAACTAAAGGTTTGACAGGTTGCAACATACTTAAGGATCTAGAGCCATATAGCCAATTGAGTTGGGACTCAAGGGTAAACCAGTGTAGAATTAGTGAGCTGCAGCATATCACAAAAAGCACCGTCTAGCCTACCATAGCAATGTAGTAAAGTGAAATTATCAGATAATGCAACATGTTTACATGAATGAAAATGAGAATCATTTCTATCTGCAGCATCAACACTGACAGGGAAATAAGACACTACCAAAGAATTTGCCAGACATTTAGATTTCAGTTTGTACTGATGAGACATACTCATGGTATGAAGTGTAGTGATATATATATATATATATATATATATATATATATATATATATATATATATATATATATATATATATATATATATATATATATATATATATATATATATAATCATGAAATGGTATCGATTTATCGATGAAGTGATGACCCATCTGTCTTGGATACCTCTTTCTCCAAAGTGGATATTGCAGCAGAAGAGCCTCCACCTTTCCTTATCCAAACAATGCATCCTTCCCTTTTGTCCCACAAGGGAAATATACCAATAGTGGACTGGAGAGGGTTGGGGCCTGATTAACTGCTGCCTCTCTTGACAACATCGGACAAGCTGTACCTTCACACTTTCCCTTCACCTACGCATTATAATGCACAATGCATTTCTGCATTAACAAGCATTTTATTTTGTCTCCCACAAACAGTAGTACCTGTTGATTAGGCCTTTCCTTGAGACTGTAGCTAGCTTTTCTCCAATACTATGTAGTGTAATACTATGTAGTGTAAGTGTGTGTGTGTGTGTGTGTGTGTATATAATAAATAAATAAATAAATAAATAAATAAATAAATAAATAAATATATATATATATATATATATATATATATATATATATATATATATATATATATATATATATATATATATATATATATATATATATATATAAAAACAGCCCTGATGAAACTTGAAAGGAATTTGCTTGCACCTATGTTCATGCCCTTCCCCTTAATATCACCTCCTTTGCACATTTTTTTTTTTTTATGTAGGAAGGAAACTGGCCAAGGGCAACAAAAATCTAATAAAAAAAAATGCCCACTGAAATGCCAGTCCCATAAAAGGGTCAAAGCAGTGGTCAAAAATTGATGGATAAGTGTCTTGAAACCTCCTTCTTGAAGGAATTCAAGTCATAGGAAGGTGGAAATACAGAAGCAGGCAGGGAGTTCCAGAGTTTACCAGAGAAAGGGATGAATGATTGAGAATACTGGTTAACTCTTGCATTAGAGAGGTGGACAGAATAGGGGTGAGAGAAAGAAGAAAGTCTTGTGCAGCGAGGCCGCGGAAGGAGGGGAGGCATGCAGTTAGCAAGATCAGAAGAGCAGTTAGCATGAAAATAGCGGTAGAAGACAGCTAGATATGCAACATTGCGGCGGTGAGAGAGAGGCTGAAGACAGTCAGTTAGAGGAGAGGAGTTGATGAGACGAAAAGCTTTTGATTCCACCCTGTCTAGAAGAGCAGTATGAGTGGAACCCCCCCCCCAGACATGTGAAGCATACTCCATACATGGACGGATAAGGCCCTTGTACAGAGTTAGCAGCTGGGGGGGTAAGAAAAACTGGCGAAGACGTCTCAGAACACCTAACTTCATAGAAGCTGTTTTAGCTAGAGATGAGATGTGAAGTTTCCAGTTCAGATTATAAGTAAAGGACAGACCGAGGATGTTCACTGTAGAAGAGGGGGACAGTTGAGTGTCATTGAAGAAGAGGGGATAGTTGTCTGGAAGGTTGTGTCGAGTTGATAGATGGAGGAATTGAGTTTTTGAGGCATTGAACAATACCAAGTTTGCTCTGCCCCAATCAGAAATTTTAGAAAGATCAGAAGTCAGGCGTTTTGTGGCTTCCCTGCATGATATGTTTACCTCCTGAAGTGTTGGACGTCTATGAAAAGACGTAGAAAAGTGCAGGATGGTATCATCAGCGTAGGAGTGGATAGGACAAGAAGTTTGGTTTAGAAGATCATTAATGAATAATAAGAAGAGAGTGGGTGACTGGACAGAACCCTGAGGAACACCACTGTTAATAGATTTAGGAGAAGAACAGTGACCGTCTACCACAGCAGCAATAGAACGGACAGAAAGGAAACTTGAGATGAAGTTACAGAGAGAAGGATAGAAACCGTAGGAGGGTAGTTTGGAAATCAAAGCTTTGTGCCAGACTCTATCAAAAGCTTTTGATATGTCCAAGGCAACAGCAAAAGTTTCACCAAAATCTCTAAAAGAGGATGACCAAGACTCAGTAAGGAAAGCCAGAAGATCACCAGAAGAGCGGCCTTGACGGAACCCATACTGGCGATCAGATAGAAGGTTGTGAAGTGATAGATGTTTAAGAATCTTCCTGTTGAGGACAGATTCAAAAACTTTAGATAGGCAGGAAATTAAAGCAATAAGACATTAGTTTGAGGGATTAAAACTGTCACCCTTTTTAGGAACAGGTTGAATGTAGGCAAACTTCCAGCAAGAAGGAAAGGAAAGTACTCCTTTCATGTACTCTTCCATGTACTCCTAAACTATCTTTTCAACATCTTTTTTTTCTTTTTCTTTTTTTTCATTTCACACACATTCACTTTTTTTTTTGCATTTTCCATCCACACTTTATAGCCAGATTTTTCACCCATTCTGCCATTCCTCAATTTGCATGAATTTCCATACATTATTCAAATTATCATTGTTTCCATCCTCAAATCTTGTTAATCTACATTCAGCTCTTAGATAACACATTTTCACATTACACACTCTTAACAGTTGTGTCCTATTCCATGTGACTGTCATATGTAGGCCTGGTGGCTTCTTGTTACTTCCCTTATTTTCTTGTGTTCTTGTGTTCTTTACTTCACTGTTGGCAGGAGGATGCAATTTCTTTAACCTCTCTTTTCTTTACCTCCATGGACACACTCTCTGTGACCCTGTCACACACCTTTATTTTGCAGCTCTTACTTCTCCTGTCTCTTTGTCCACATGTTTCCAAATATTTTGAATCCTTTTCCCCATTCTCTCATAAAATTACCTCACTCACCTCTATTTCTTCTCAAAAACCTTAAGTTTTTGAAACATTTACCTTTAGCTTTCTTTCCCCCCCATACATCAGATTCATCCAGCCTCCCTTTTAAGTTCTCTTTCACTGCAAAAAACAGTCTCAGTCATTCCATATCAGCCTTTCCCTAAGGTTTCCTGGATTACCCAATTCAACTTTCATTTTTCTTTTACAACCATCCAATAACCAGTTACACCACTCGTCTAAGTATCATTCATATAGTAAAACTCTCTCTTAGTTTTGCCTATAGCCTCACACATTCATCTGCCTTCCTATAAAATGTCTTAACACTTTCATTAATTGGTCACTGCGAGGGA
Source organism: Scylla paramamosain (assembly GCF_035594125.1). Classification (NCBI taxonomy): domain Eukaryota; kingdom Metazoa; phylum Arthropoda; class Malacostraca; order Decapoda; family Portunidae; genus Scylla; species Scylla paramamosain. The sequence goes on along the minus strand of NC_087164.1, from coordinate 4,099,951 downwards.
GTACAATTTGAAAGATAAGCCTCTTCAGATAGAGGAAAGACAACAGTAAGAATGTTCTTTATCTTCTTTCCAAGGAGATATAACAAAATCAACTATATCACTTGCTTCAAAAATTCAAAGCCACCTATGCATGCTCTTAGATCTCATCAAAGTTGCTTGTTACTGGCTGATATGATCACACCGTTATAGCAAAAATCATGCTGGGTATTTCTAGTTGGTGCTCTGGTACATGCATGTGTGCAAACAAAGTACTTTTTTCCCACTTAAAACTGCAATAATAAATGAAAGGCATTGTAACTGTAAACATCAAAAAGTCTGCATTCAAGGTATAGAAGATAAGCATCCCAACTGTAAATTACAACATCAGGGGCAAGGACGTTATTCATAAACTTACAGTGAAAATCCCATCCCGAGTATCTTGGTCACAGCACAAACCAATACAATAGTTATCATATATGGCTTCAGATGTTATATTCTTAGCAGCTTTTCTGGGTTGAAAATCATAATCCCCAACATTAAATGACCTTGTGAAATTTTCCCTAAACTCTGGTTTGGTTTTTAGTGTGTTTTCAGTTTGGTTTGGTTTTTAGTGTGTTTTCAGTCTTTCTCATACAGAAATATTTTATGACTGATAAAACATGATTCTGCAGTTTTTAAGGTCACCATGATAGTGGCAGAACACAACAATAAAACCTGTCCTAGCAGTGTTGAATGTGCCAAAATTTACTTTTATTTCAATTACTACATTATTCATATATGCATAATTAAACAGCTACAGACATTACATTCTCCTTGTTTTCCAAAATAATCAATATATCTTTCTCTGATATATCATGTCTGCTGGGAGCATCCTCTTAGGGCATGACCAAAGCAGAAGAGCCTCCTATCACCATCCAAATACTTCATCATGTATGTTCAACCCCTCATTTTCAAATACTATCTTGATTCACTTTCCAAGTACAGAGTTTCTCCTTCCTATTAGCACCCTTGAATTCACCCAAGTACATTTTCTTTACAAGCTCTCTTAGTGTATTTATTTTCACGCATTCCACCACTCTACAGTATATACAGGTCATCACTAATTTGGCATCACTGGGACCTGTAGGGTGCTGGATTAATTATTTTGCTGGATTATCGAAAGATTAAGTAAGAATATACTTAACAGTTAACCACCTCATCCTACCTGTAACATAAACCATAAAAGAGTACAAGTTGATTAATAATCAAGTGGTTCATACTAAAACCACTTTTTCCATACATGCTGCACAAAACTTTATGTCATATTGATCCTTGAAATGTTGCAGTCAATCTTCACTAAATTCGCACTCATACTCTGGTCCTAGTTCTTCATGAAATATTCTAGCATGCTCCTTCACCAGATCTCCAGACAGCTCAACACCTTCAAACATTAAACCACTTCATCAGAAGTTTATCTAGTTCTAAACCTTTGCCATTCTTGACTGTTTTCCTTGTACACATGTTTCTTTCAATCATTGTTGGCAAAGATAATGAGCAATTTTCTTTGTTTCTTTGTTATAAACTGTCAAAGAGCCAATGCTATACATTATTCACGTGTCTAGCAAAGACACACATTATCCTTATGGATAATGTACAGTATTTGTGCTTTACATAAGAATCATTACCTTTATTCACTGGAGGTTTGGTTGGAGCTAAAACCAACCAGGTTTAATAATAAATGGAGAAAAACAAATTGGAATGACTTCTCTGTGTTTTTCTGTGTTTGGAAGTGATGGCAGCTGTTTATGCAGCAAGTAGCACCAACAAACAGTAGTGGCAGCAGGTTGGTGCAGCAACCCAGGAATTTTTAAATCACTAGCCAAAATTAGTGACGAATTCGTGATGGTCGACCAGTACCTCATTTCACTTGCACAGATGCCCATGCTGCATCTTCCCTGCATGTTTTCTTGCTTTTGCCCTCTAATGTTATAACTTCAAATGTCTCATCTTCACAATGCATTTTTTTAGTGTTGTCCAATTATCTTATTCATATATGAATGTTGACAACAAAATACTATTCCTCAAAGCTCTCTTTATCTCTTTACCACTGCAAATGATCCTACGATTCACTCAATTTTTACAGCCCACACTTGATTATTTCTCCATCTGTCATCAGTATGTGGCACTTCCCAAATGATTACTCTATCCTTTCCTTACACTCAACTCTGCTGGGACAGGTTTTGCTATTGTGTTCCTTCACAATCATGGTGACCTCAAAATCTGATGAATCATATTTTATCAGTCATAACATCTTAGTGAGGAGTTTCTCCACATATGCTTCCCAGCAGCTTCAGCAAACTTTACCCCCCTATAACTCCAGTATAACTATTTTCTTTGCTTTTACTTTTCTGCAAAGTCTCTACAACTGCCTTCTTCCATTCATCTTGTACTTATGTCTCCATGACAAGTTTGACAGAACATCCACTCTACTGTATCTCAGTATTTCAACATTTCCACAATTATTCCATCAATGCCTGCAACTTTACCACACTTTAATTTGACTATTTTTTTTTTCTTTAACTGTTGTCCATCAGTTCTTCTGCACACTTATTCTCCAACTGCTTCTATACCCATGCTTGACCCTTTTGTTTCCTCTACCATCTTTTAATTCATTTCATGTTCAAGATGACTTTTCCTCTCACTTCGTTCTTACTACTTGATTACTTAGGGAAGAGTTCCATCCTCTCTCCTCATTCTCACATTCTCATCTGTCCCCACCCATCTCTATCTTTCAATAGAAGCTGATGTATTCTAAACAGTGTAACAGATATTTTTTTGCCAACTTGGTATTCTGCCTATGCTGTGTGAAACTGGTTGCCCAAAATAAGTTATGAGAATACTTTTGCTGCATGTTCATGTTTCTCTCATTCACTACTCTACTTATTTTCTTTCACAACACAATTAAAGTTTATGATGGGGGAAAAAAATGTAAAAAAAAAATATGAGGCATCTCACATTAGAGGTGCTGCTTGCACCAAAATAAAGGAAGTGAGAAAAATGTGTTCAAAATTTGGCAAACTTCCAACAACCAGAACTTTATTATATATGCTACGACAATGATCTTGGTCTCAAAATGACCAATAGCCAATCAAAATCATGATGGCCTCAAAAATGTTTGAGATCATAATATTCAGTACCTATTTTTTGCGTATCTTTTGCAAATTGTGTTGTGGTTTTGGAAGTTCACTGAAGTTTGAGTGCATTTTTTTCCGAATAATGAATATTCTGAATACAAAATGATAATTCATGAATATGGAACATAAAAACACAAAATAACAATATTAACAATAGCATAAAGTGGAAAAATGGTGAAGAAACTGGGGAATGGATTAAGGGCTGCTCATCCAGTTATTAATACGCACCAATAAAGCTAGGAATGTCCTTTCTGTCTCAAAAAAGACACCAAAACAAAAGGAACTAATTCTGAATTTTCTGAATTATAACAGCAACTCATCGTCGATGGACAGCCCTTCTAACAGGGAATATTGCTCAGAAGTGTGTTGTGCCTGCATTGATGGTTGACTGGACATAAAAATTATTCTTTTTAGAGATTTTTGACATTACTGACGGGACACTCATCCACTCCTGGGTGAAAGTTAAGACCCCAATAGTGTTATACACAGTTATCTTGGTTTTGGACAGGATAGCGTGAAAGGCCTTTTTTATGCAGGATGCCTCATATGTCCCTCATTGATATACTCTTCAATTATTTTACATCTAATGTTCTTTTGCACATTCTTTTGCAGCATTTTTCTTGTATGCTTTTCTCTTCTCATTTAAGATTCCCTCATCTTAGCCTTCTATTAAACACTTTCTTTTCTCCTATCCTTTTTAAGAACTCCATACCCAACAACTCCTGCTACAGTACACAGTAGACTTTCAAACACATCAAACACATCATAAACTCCTGTTTCCTTCCAAAATGTTATCACAGCTTCTCAATTTTGTGCATAATTTGCTTACCTAGTGCTTAACCTTTTTTCCTGTTGTCCTTTCACTTTTGACAACACTTTACCCAATTTCCTTCTGTTCCTATCATACTCCCACCTACTCTTTGAATTGCATTCTCACTACTTTGGCGTCCTTTTGCCCCTTCATTTTTCAGTTTAAGATTTTGCATTCCTATAAAAAGTTTTCCCTCATGTATTAATGCATCACCCATATCATATACTTTCAATATATCCAGCATTGGTATCCTGGATGCTTTTCCATTTTCAGAGAAGTTCTCAGTTGTGCATAGCTAAATACCTAATTATTTATTTATTTATTTATTTTATTTTATAATTTTTTTTTTTATCTTACAAAAACAGCTTTTATGAATTTAGGTTTTTGTGTTATTCTCTCCAAATTTTCTATTCCTCAGAGATCCTCATTCAATACAAGAGCTTCATCTGTCCTAGTCTGAAGGAGTAGGGTTCCCATCTATGTAGTGGACACATGCTTCACTCATACTATTGAGTAGAATAAAAAATTATTTTGCCTTATCAACTCCTTTCCCTTAACTGTCTTAACTCTTTTACTGTGAAGTGCAACAATCCGCAGCACTAAAAATCAATGTATGGATCTTTATAAGCATCTTGAAGAAAGAAGGGGATAAAATGGAACAGATTCAGCAGTTTCTAACAAGTGCAATGATTAGAGGTGGATGTAGAACAAGAAAATACAACTCAGAGTGGTTAGTAATTAAGGAAACATATGCCAAATAGAAGTAAAAAGGGTTAAATCTGTCAATGAGCTCCATTATTGCATTTCCTCCTATCTTCTACCATTATTTACATTGTTACAATACTTATGAACAAATTGTATCCCTCCTCCCACCCCCATGCTTTGCTACAGAAGACTTTCTAAATGCAAGACATTCAGTCAGTGTCTTCTCACATCTCTTTCACTGATAAACAATGCAACTCCTCTCTCTTTCTCTCTCTTCCTATGACTTAAACTATTTCTATTTCAACAGAGAAGAAACAAGATATCTCCAGAATTAATTTGGCTTCCGATTTGAAGTTTTTTTTCTAACTTAGTTTGGAAACACTAGCTTGGCAGACTTTTTTTATCTGCTTTTCCCCCTCCCTTGCCTGGCTTCCTTCACATGTAGGGAAGAGAGAGAGAGAGAGAGAGAGAGAGAGAGAGAGAGAGAGAGAGAGAGAGAGAGAGAGAGAGAGAGAGAGAGAGAGAGAGAGAGAGAGAGAGAGAGAGAGAGAGAGAGAGAGAGAGAGAGAGAGAGAGAGAGAGAGAGAGAGAGAGAGAGAGAGAGAGAGAGAGAGAGAGAATCTAGCAACTCTCCCAGAGTACAAATAAGAAATAAGGGAAGCTGCAAGAAGCGACCAGGTTTACACGTGGCAGTATGACTTTGTGTTTAATAGAATGTGGGAGATATAGGCCCATTTTTTTTAAACATGTCTACATTTGCTAATGCACATGTAGTCATTTCTTATTATGTCTCATATTTTAAACCACTTTCTGCAATAGTGTTAGTGTCAACTTGTTAGATACCACAGGTTTCTTAAACGAATGTTAGTGTGTCCTATCCCACCCCAACAAGAAACACCACTGACATTCAAGAATCATATGCAAATGAGAGTTATGTTAAAAATATGATAACATCAAAATTTTTCTGAGCAAATGGAAAATAGTGTTCATCATCATAAGGAAGGGATTAAGGTGTTTATAAATGCGTAGGTTTGGGCACCTTTTTGTGAGTTAAGGGTCCATTTACATTGTGGATCTCTCACCAGACTGAAAAAACTGGCAACTTCTATGACCTCTCCAAGGTTTATGAATTTTCACATGATAATTACATTTAAGTAATTTCTAAGTAATTTCTTAATGCATAAAAACATTAAGTTTTAGTAATTCTTGGTCAGAAATATGTTATATGCTATAATTGGGCTCTATCAAGTTTGGGCCAAAAAAACAGCATGATCTAGATGGATAGTTATTTAATTGCATATAGAATATCATGTTGGGAGTGAAATTTTGTACTTTTGAACTGGATCAGCAAATAAAAACAATATTTATGTGATACAGGTATGGGAGATTGTAAGTATGTGGTGGCCGGTGAGTTAATTATTAGCTGGTACATTCCACCACTTTCAATATGAACCCATTATAGTAATATTCTAGAATCCTTTTCCCACCATTATTACTGATTGTTTTAATTCCATTCTCTCACATACACATTTAAATGTTTTTTTGTGGGGGTTGAGAGAAGGTGGCATTCCTCCCCTCTATATTTACCTTTTACGAATACAGTGTTTCCCCTGCGTATTCGCAGTTCAGTATTTGTGGATTTTTTCCTAACCTAATGGGGAGTTTTCAGAGTTTCCAGATGTCACCACTGACTCGGTCTTTTTTGCCCAAAGAGCCTAGATTATTTTGTCAATTGTTGTAAATTACAGTAACCCTTCATATAATGAACACATATGAGGGAGGCTGGGTCGCTAAAGATGAAAATTTACAATATTGAGAGAGAGAGAGAGAGAGAGAGAGAGAGAGAGAGAGAGAGAGAGAGAGAGAGAGAGAGAGAGAGAGGAGAGAGAGAGAGAGAGAGAGAGAGAGAGAGAGAGAGAGAGAGAGAGAGAGAGAGAGAGAGAGAGAGGATATGAGGGAGGAGGTGAAGGAATAGCGATTGACTGAGTGGCATTGCTTGAACAGGTGTTTGTATTTGAATTGGAAGACAATTTTTTTCACCATCCCTGTTCGAATTGGGAGTTGTTCAAACTGAAAGACGTTTGAACCACGAGGTATGACTGTGTGTGTGTGTGTGTGTGTGTGTGTGTGTGTGTGTGTGTGTGTGTGTGTGTGTGTGTGTGTGTGTGTGTGTGTGTGTGTATATATATATATATATATATATATATATATATATATATATATATATATATATATATATATATATATATATATATATATATATATATACACACTGTATTTCTTGCCATATGAGACACATTCCCCACCCCAAAAAAAAAGAAAAAAAAATCAGTCTAATAACTCAATAGTTAGGTTTGGGTGGGCCTATGGGTTACGGTTGCCAGTACTAGAGTAACACCTAAACACCACTGTTTGACCCCAGAATGAAATATATATGTTTATATATATTATTAGATGATGATTACAAATTAAAATAGTGCTAAAAATAACTAGATAATAATTATGATCTCCAAAAGTGCTAAAACATAAAAGCCGATTGCTGTAACTCTGAAGTACATCACTCGATGGGCCTTATCTTATGTGAATAAAATTTGTGGTAAATTTGTTAAGGTAATGAATAGCTTTATGCTGATATCATAGCCATAATTTGTATGAAGAAAGTGGCATTACCTGGTTATGCTTCGTGCACTACCGCGCAACACAGCTGTGCGTGCAACCTTAATATGTGCAGGGAGTGTTTTGTTTACCATTTCAAGTCGACAGCTGCTCAGGGCAGGAGCACTGTAACTCTTCATCCAATAGTGGAACATCTTGAACACAGAGAAAGGCAGAAAGCAACACAAGGTCATAATTGTTCAGCAACAGTTAAAATCACTTATAAACTGGTGATATTTTCTGCTCTTTTGTGTTAGTTTGAGCTGCAACTTGGACCAAAGCCTGATTGAGGGTGGCCTATGAAGTTCAGGGAAAAGTGTTGTCTTATTTTTTTCCTAAATATCCCTTGCCAAATTATAGGTATGTCTTATACTTATATATGTATTTCCCCCACTTATGTGGCGGGAAATACGGTATATATATATATATATATATATATATATATATATATATATATATATATATATATATATATATATATATATATATATATATACAGTGGAACCTCAGTTTTCGAACTTAACTTGTTCCTGAATGCCATTTAAAATCCAAAATGTTCAAAAACTGAAACTATTTTCATCAAAGGAATCAATATAAAATAGATTAATCTGTTCTCAGACACCTGTCCACCATGTCAGCAGGTAATGACCAACATTCCCACTGCTAAGATGGCTACTTCACATCTCCATCTTAGAATTTTTTTTTTTATCCTGAAAGGATGTACTGACATGTTTAGACCATGCAGATCTTTGTCACCAATCTAATGAAGGAAACCTTACAGAGTGACACAGAGGAACAACTCACTTACCATCAAAATTAAGGTGATTATAATGCTTAAACATCTTGCTGCTAGGAAAATCTACTGTAAAAATGCAGTTGTGCAGTAGTGATGGCATTGTAGGTCATAGGGAGAGCCACAGGAGGCTTGGGGTAACTACTGAGTGCCGAACCTTGTTTGTTTACATCAAGGTTCTTCAACAGAATCACATTTAACTTATTTCAAGGATTGAATTACTGTCATACTCCCTGTGTCTCTTCTCCAAATTTATAAAAAAGAAGGAAATTTTTATAGAAATGTAGCTTTTGCTATGTCTTGTAGTATTTGAAATCAAGTAATTTTGTTCAAAAACAGAATTATAGTACAGCAACTGAAGCAGTTATGTGTTAAAATTCTTGTAAAAAAAATGAGTTGTTTGAAAAGGGAGACATTCAGTAACTTTTTTATGTAGGAAGGACACTGGCCAAGGGCAACAAAAATCCAATAAAAAAAAAAAAAAATGCCCACTGAAATGCCAGTCCCATAAAAGGGTCAAAGCAGTAGTCAAAAAATTGATGAATAAGTGTCTTGAAACCTCCCTCTTGAAGGAATTCAGGTCATAGGAAGGTGGAAATACAGAAGCAGGCAGAGAGCTCCAGAGTTTACCAGAGAAAGGGATGAATGATTGAGAATACTGGTTAACTCTTGCATTAGAGAGGTGGACAGAATATGGGTGAGAGAAAGAAGAAAGTCTTGTGCAGTGAGGCCATGGGAGGAGGGGAGGTATGCAGTTAGCAAGATCAGAAGAGCAGTTAGCATGAAAATAGTGGTAGAAGACAGCTAGAGATGCAACACTGCGGCAGTGAGAGAGAGGCTGAACACAGTCAGTTAGAGGAGAGGAGATGATGAGACGAAAAGCTTTTGATTCCACCCTGTCTAGAAGAGCAGTATGAGTGGAACCCCCCCAGACATGTGAAGCATACTCCATACATGGACGGATAAGGCCCTTGTACAGAGTTAGCAGCTGGGGGGGGGTGAGAAAAACTGGCGGAGACGTCTCAGAACACCTAACTTCATAGAAGCTGTTTTAGCTAGAGATGAGATGTGAAGTTTCCAGTTCAGATTATAAGTAAAGGACAGACCAAGGATGTTCAGTGTAGAAGAGGGAGACAGTTGAGTATCATTGAAGAAGAGGGGATAGTTGTCTGGAAGGTTGTGTCGAGTTGATAGATGGAGGAATTGAGTTTTTGAGGCATAGAACAATACCAAGTTTGCTCTGCCCCAATCAGAAATTTTAGAAAGATCAGAAGTCAAGCTTTCTGTGGCTTCCCTGCGTGAAATGTTTTACCTCCTGAAGGGTTGGATGTCTATGAAAAGACATGGAAAAGTGCAGGGTGGTATCATCAGCGTAGGAGTGGTTCCACTGTGTGTGTGTGTGTGTGTGTGTGTGTGTGTGTGTGTGTGTGTGTGTGTGTATATATATATATATATATATATATATATATATATATATATATATATATATATATATATATATATATATATATATATATATATATATGCAGTGAATGCTCTGTTCAACCAGAACTACAAACACTGACCAGCTGATTGCTTTGGTGGGCATGTGAGACTCTTCACAGCTGCCAATCTGTGTGGAGAGTGCTGTTGTTGTCTGCTTACCCTACCACCACACTGTGTCTCTTTAGTGTTTAAAAAACAGTTTTGCAATTTTTGTAGGATGAGATGCAAAGTGGGGTTTGCTGTCACAATTTGCCAATACAAGTGTTTAAAAATTGGGCCATAGTGTCACACTTGGCTGTATACATGAGTGTTATGAGTGTGTTACGAGGTGTGGTTTCCTTTATGTATGGTATCTTGAGAAGCGTTTGAATGAAACCTGTTTTGAAAAAAAGATCTGCTATGCAGCTGAAAATTACATCTCATTTATGGAGGACTGTCAGCACAAAAAGTTAAAAGATTTTAGATTTATAAACCATGGGTCTATAATCTGTAAAAGCTTGAATAACTTCCCTTGAGCTGCTAAGTCTCATAAAAAAAAAAATGGACATCTGTTCCAGTCAGCACACATTTTTACCAAAAATAATCCTCACTTTGCAACTTATTTTGTGTACTTTCCAGCCTGATATGGAGTGTGGATAAAGTGATCTACTCCTCTGCAAGTTGTGGCATATGCCTCATAATGTAAAGCTCAGAGCAGTTTTTTTTTTTTTATGTATGAAGGCCACTGGCCAAGGGCAACAAAAGTTTGGACAGAGAGAGAGAGAGAGAGAGAGAGAGAGAGAGAGGAGAGAGAGAGAGAGAGAGAGAGAGAGAGAGAGAGAGAGAGAGAGAGAGAGAGAGAGAGAGAGAGAGAGAGAGAGAGAGAGAGAGAGAGAGAGAGAGAGAGAGAGAGACTTAAATGCCAGTTCCCAGACCAATGCCAAATAGAATGATCAAATAGCAGAAGATAAGTGTCTTGAAACCTCCCTCTTGAAAGAGTTCAGGTCACAGGAATGAGGAAATACAGAAACAGGCAGGGAGTTCCAGAGCTTACCAGAGAAATGGATAAATGATTGAGCATACTGGTTAACTCTAGCATTAGAGAAGTAGACAGAATTAGGAGTGAGAGAAAGAAGAAAATCTTGTGCAGTGAGGCCACAAGAAGAAGGGAAGCATGCAGTTAGCAAGATAAGAACAACAGTTAGCATAACAATGGCAGTAGAAGATAGAAAGAGATGCAACATTGCAGTGATGAGAGAAAGCTAAAGACAGTTGTTGATAAGAGGAAAAACTTATGATTCTACCTTGACTAAAAGTGCAGTATGAATAGAACCCCCATACATGTTAAGTATACTCTATACATGGATGGATAAGGCCCCTGCAGAGAATTAATAGATGATGAGAAAAACTGGCAGAAATTACTCAGAACGTGTAACTTCATAGAAGCTGTTTTCGTTGGAGATGACTCAGAATGCCTAAATTCATAGAAGCTGTTTTAGTTGGAGATGAGATGTGAAGTTTCCAGTTTAGATTATAAGTAAAAGGACAGACCAAGGATGTTTACTGTAGAAGAGGGGGACAGTTGAGTGTAACTGAAGAAGAGGGAATACAGTAGGATACACACAGTCATTATAACATAAAAGTGCAATAATGCACTCAAATTTTACTAAAAAATATAATCAGAATAATGAACCAAAACTGGCAAGGCGAACTAGCTACTTGTGCGAGCACTGAAATTTTAACAAAAATTTAATTGGAAAAACTAGCCAAAACTCAAGATTCACTTGCCAGCTATGCAAGTAACTGCTCACCTATATGCCGCCAGTGCCACTTTCCATGAACTAGTGACATAAACATTCAATTTGGTGTGCTTCCACCAGCAGCTGCCAAACAAGCTCATCCACACAATAACTTAAGGTTAGTTTAGGGCACTCTATATATTTGTTGTGTTATCTCAAATGTAGTTATGCAAGTGTACTCATTTTGATGTTTCTTTAAATTGTGCTATTTTTTTTTTGTTATTTTCTGGTTCCCTGGAACCAGTTGATTTTTTTCCATAGGTTCTTCAGTCACCATAATGCACATATGCCACAATGAATGCTACACTGGAACAAATCATATTCTTTATTATAGTTATCTGAAAGGTCGTGCCAAGTTGATAGATGGAGGAATTGAGTTTTGAGGCATTGAAGTTTGATCTGCTGCACTCAGGAATATTAGTGAGATCAGAAGTCAAGCGTTTTGTGCCTTCCCTGCACAAGCTGTTTACATTCTGATGGGTTGGACATTATGAAAACATGTGGAATAGTACAGGGTAATATCATCAGTGACATGGATAGGACAAGAAGTTTGGCTTAGATCATTGATGAATAATAAGAGAATGGGTGATAGATCAGAACCCTGAAACCCTGAAGAACACCACCGTTAATATAGATTTAGAAGCTGGAAGAACAGTGACAGTCTACCACAGCAGTAACAGAATGGTCAAAAAGAAAACTTGAAATGATGCTACAGAGAGAAGGATAGAAGCTATAGGAAGGTAGTTTGGGAATCAAAGCTTTGTGCCAGACTCTATCAAAAGTTTTTGATATGTCTAAGGCAACAGCAAAAGTTTCACCAAAACTCATTAAGGAAAGCCAGATCACCAGTAGAGCAGCCTTGATGTTCAGAACCCATACTGGTCAATCAAACTGAAGCTCGTGAAGTGGTAGATGTTTAAGAATCTTCCTGTTGAGGATAGATTCAAAAACTTTAGATAGGCCAGAAATTAAAGCAACAGGACTGTAGTTTGAGAGATCAGAACAGTCACCCTTTTTAAGAACAGGCTGAATGTAGGCAAACTTCCAACAAGAAGGAAGGGTAGATGTTGATAGACAGAGTTGGAAAAGTTTGACTAGGCAAGGTGCAAGCATGGAGGCACACTTTCAGAGAATAACAGGAGGGACTCCATCAGATCCACAAGCCTTCCAAGGGTTAAGACTAGCAAGGGCATGGAAAACATCACTGTGAAGGATCTTAATGGGTAGCATGAATTAGTCAGAAGTTGGGGGAAAGGGAGAAACAAGCCCTGAATCATCCAAGGTAGAGTTTTCAGCAAAATTTGAGCAAAGAATTCATCTTTAGAAATAGATGAGGTGGCTGTGGTGCCATCAGGTTAAAATAAAGGAGGGAAAGATGGAGAGGCAAAGTTACTGAAGTTGTTTTTGGTTAGGTGCCAGAAGTCACAAATGGAGTTAGATCTTGAAGGATTTTGACACTTTCTATTAATGAATGAGTTTTTGGCTAGTTGGGGAATAGACTTGGCATGATTCCTAGCAGAAATATAAAGTGCACAAGATTCAGGTGATTGAAGGCTTAAGTATCTTTTAGAGGCCACCTTTCTATCATGTATAGCACGAGAACAGGCTGTGTTAAACCAAGGTTTGGAAGATTTAGGCCGAGAGAAAGAGTGAGCAATGTACGCCTCCATGTCAGACATTTTCATCTGTTATGTCCTCACCATACAGAGATGGGTCTCTGACACACAAGCAGTAGTCATTCCAAGGAAAATTAGCATAATACCTCATCAAGTCCCCCCAACTAGCAGAGGCAAAATGCCAGAGGCACCACCACTTTGAGGGATCCTGAGGAGGGTTTGGAGTGATAGGACAAGATACAGATATGAGGTTGTGTTCAGAAAAGATAGGGTGACAGCATAAGCAGAAGTATTAGAGGCTAGAAAAAGATTAAAAAAAAAAAAAATGTTGACGGTATCTCCAAGACAGTCTGGAATAGGGTGTTGTACCAGCTGCTCTTGGTCATGGAGGAGAACTAAGTTAAAGGCTAGTTCAACACCAGGATGGTCAGTGAAGGGAGAGGAAAACCAAAGCTGGTGGTGAACATTGAAGTCTCCAAAAATGGAAATCTGCAAAAGGGAAGGGTCAGAATGTGGTCCACTTGGGAAGTTAAATAGTCAAAGAATTTTTTTATTGTCAGAGGAGTTGGGCAGGAACATATAAATTTAGTTTGAGAGTGACTCTTTGTAGCCGGATAGTGGAAAATTTGGAAGGTTCAAGAGTGTGAGCATGAGAGCAAGTTGTCACTGCACACATAGATGCAATATCCAGTTTTGGATTGAAAATGAGGATAGAGAAAGTAGGAGCGAACAGAAAAGGGGCTACTGTCAGTTGCCTCAGACACCTGTGTTTCAGTGAGGAAAAGTAGATGAGGTTTAGTAGAGGAGAGGTGGTGTTCTACAGATTGAAAATTATATCTAAGGCTGTGAATGTTGCACAAATTAATGGAAAAAAAGTTGAGGGGGGTATCAAGGCACTTAGGGTTGATACCAGAAGAGCAGTCTGACCTGGGGACATTTGTGGTCCCCTCCCCAGATGAGGACTCCATGGCTGGTGTAGGAGTTGCCATACTTAATTTAGAATTTTTAGTGAAGGGTGTGTGCGTAATTAGGTGCCTGTAGTTTTGTGTGAAGGAAGAGAGTTGTCTTTAGAGGGCAGACTGTGACTGCCCCCTTTTGTCGTGAGATACAAAGGGAAATGTTAAATGAGGTCACAGCTGGGTTACTGTTAAGTTCACAGCACCCCCTACAAAAAAAAAAAAAAAAAAAAAAAAAAAAGCCTAAGTATTTTTTTTAATATATAACATAACAAAATTTAGTTCTATATTATATCAATAAATAAGGTCTATACACTAGGGCTGTGCCTAACAGATTTATCTTATGCAAATTTAGCTAATGTGACCAAATAAAAAATTCCAAGTCATATACATAACGCATTTCTTGCAATACACAATGTGGTAGTCATTCAAGGAGCCCGCCACGATTGAGACCATGAGGTTACACCATGCTGGCCCTTGTTCCCTCTCACTCCCACCCTACCACCCATGCCATTCATACCACCCATGCTGCCAACTTGCATGATTTTCTTTATCTTGCAAGCCATGTTAGGAGGACAGTGCCACGTTTAAACCTTCCAGTCAACAACTTTCATTGCAAGAGGTGAGCTATGAGCCTGGAGCAAATGGGAAAAGTGTTAGATCTTCTAATACAGGGAAGGAAGATGTGTGGTCATTGCTTCCCACTTTAAGGTGAACGAGTCAATGAACAAAACAATCAGAGGCAAAAAACAGAAGGTGCAGGACAGCCTGAAGGTGGCCAGTGAAGCAAGGGGTGAGGAGGACAGGCAGGCTGCCATGCATTATGCCTCAAACAAGGTGAAGAGGCAGGTGGCAGAGGCTGTTAGTATTGCCCAGAGAATTCCTGTCTTTGACTGTGTCACTGCTTAGGAAATCATGTAGTTAGTAACAGCTCAACAGCAAGTGTCTGTGGAGGAATTGATGGAGGAAGCAGAAGAGCAGGAAGAAGGAGGAAAATGGAGAGACAGAGCACGGGGAGCACCCAAAATAGCTGACTGCCACAAATGTAAGGGAGTTGATGGAGTTGTGTGAGCTCTTAAAAGATAAAGTTATGGAGCTGGACCCTGAGATTGCCAGGGCGCATGCAGCTCAGGAATACATCAATATGGTGTTCAATCCTTATAGTGAATTCTACAAGAATGACTTAAATAAGAGGCAGCAGGTACTCATTGCTGCTTACTTTAAGGCACCCGCAGCAGTCCCCCACCCCTCAATGAAGAGAAAGAACTTGAACAAATCTTGGCTGCTCAAGAAGATGAAGATGAAGTCTCCAAATTTGATTTTGAAGAGTTTGGGAGTGAAGGTGAAGACTGAAGACTCAGAATAGTGTTTTTTTTTTTTTTTTTTGCGTGTTTCTTTTCTCATATTCTTGTAAAAAGTGTTATGTGTTATGGCTAAAGTTTTTTTTTTTTTTCAATACAAAGTGTTGAGCCAGCTCATCAGTGTTCCTGTGAATAGTGATCTGGTGTAGAAGAGCAGTCCTGGTGAGCCATAAACATTATTTAATGTGCCGTATAACAACCACTAGGCAGTAATTTATTGCATGCACAAAGTTACATTCATAAAGACAGTCAGTACTTATGTTGTGAGTACCTGGGGATAGGTTTAGGTGGAAAAATAATTGAAGTATGGGAAACTCTGGAACCAGTTAAAATTTTCTCCATAGGATCCCTTTATTTTTTTGGTTTACCTAATGTGGCATGTTTGCAGTATACATTAACTGCATTAGGCACAGTCCTACTGTATATGTACATACACATAAAAAAATGTAAAAGTAGTCAAGCCTGACCCATTCATTTTCTGTACAAGACAAGTTAACACAGGCTTTGTCCAATTGGACCAACCTGTATCAGCATGACCTAAACAAGTGTCTTCTTCATTAATGGAAAGTGTAAAAATTTTTCAAGATCTAACTCTCCTCATGACTTCTGGCACCTAGCCAAAAACATCTCCAATAGCTTTGCTTCTTCATCTTCCCTTTCTTTATTTAAAACCTGATGGCACCACTGCCATCTCATCTATTTCTAAAGCTGAACCTTCACTCAAACCTTTGGTAAAAACTTTACCTTGGACGATTCATGGTTTGTTCCTCCCTCTCCTCCACCCTCTGACTACTACATGCTACCCACTAAAATCCTTTGCAGTAATGTTTTCCATGCTCTCTTTGGCCTAAACCCTCGGAAGGTTTATGTCCCTGTGATTGTTCTCTGAAACTGTTCCTCTGTGCTTGCACCTTGCCTAGTCAAGTTCTTTAAAGTCTGTCTATCAACATCTACCTTTTCTTTTTGCTGAAAGTTTGCCTACATTTAGCCTGTTCCTAAAAAGGGTGACCATTCTAATCCCTCAAGCTACCATCCTATTGCTTTAATTTCCTGCCTCTCTTAAGTTTTGAATCTATCCTCAACAGGAAGATTCTTAAACATCTATCACTTCACAATTTTCTGTCTGATCGCCACTATGGGTTCTGTCAAGGCCGCTCTTCTGGTGATCTTTTAGCTTTCCTTACTGAGTCTTGGTTGTCCTCTTTTAGGAATTTTGGTGAAATTTTTGTTGTTGCCTTAGACATATCAAAAGCTTTTAACAGTTTGGCACAAAGCTTTGATTTCCAAACTACTCTCCTATGGTTTCTATCCTTCTCTCTATAACTTCATCTCATTTCCTTTCTGATCATTCTATTGCTGCTGTGGTAGATGGTCACTGTTCTTCTCCTAAATCTATTAACAGTGGCGTTCCTCAGGGTTCTGTCCTGTCACCCATTCGCTTCCTATTGTTCATCAGTGATCTTCCAAACCAAACTTCTTGTCCTATCCACTCCTACGCTGCTGATACCACCCTGCACTTTTCCACATCTTTTCCCAGACATCCAACCCTTCAGAAAGGAAACAAATCATGCAGGCAAGCCACAGAATGCCTGGCTTCTGATCTCTCTAAAATTTCCAATTGGAGCAGAGCAAATTTAGTATTGTTCAATGCCTCAAAACTCAATTCCTCCATCTGTCAACTCGACACAACCTTCCAGACAACTATCTCTTCTTCAGTGACTCTCAACTATCCCCCCTCTTCTACACTGAACATCCTCGGTCTGTTCTTTACTTATAATCTAAACTGGAAACTTCACATCTCATCTCTAGCTAAAATGGCTTCAATGAAGTTAAGTGTTCTGAGTCGTCTCTACCATTTTTTTTCATCCCCAGCTGCTAACTCTTTATAGGGATCTTATCTGTCCATGTATAGAGTATGCTTCACATGTATTGGAGGGAAAGAAGAGTTCCACTCATACTGCTATTTTAGAAAGGAATTAAAAGCTTTATTGTCTTATCAACTCCTCTCCTCTAACTGACTGTCTTCAGCCTCTCATTCATTGCCACAATGTTGCATTTTTTTTGTGATCTTCTACAGCTATTTTCATGTCAACTGCTCTTCTGATCTTGCTAACTGCATGCCTCTGTCCTCCCACGGCCTCGCTGCACAAGACTTCTTCCTCTCATCCTTATTGTCCACCTCTCTAATGCAAGAGTTAACCAGTATTCTCAATCATTCATCCCTTTCTCTGGTAAACTCTGGAACTTCCTGCTTACTTTCATATTTCAATCTTCCTATGACTTGAACTTTTTCAAGAGCAAGGTTTCAAGACACTTATTCTGTAATTTCTGACAACTGCTTTTAACTATGTTTGGGGACTAGCACCTCAGTGGACCTTTTTTTTTTTTTTCCTTGACCAATCCCCCTCCTACATGAAAAAAAAAAAACACTTCAAACCTTTCGTGTCTCTCTAGATCTAGATTATTTTTAATTGATTATTTAAACTGATTTACATATAAATATAATGAATAAACAAAGAAATAAATAAAATCTCCCTATAAAAAAATAAAACCACCTAAAAAAATTAAATAAACCCCCCCCCCAATTTTTTTTCTTTATAAACCCAGCCTTTTACAACCCTGTCACAGCATCCTGTGATCAAGGGCTTCAGATCTTACTGAGAGTAATTATTGTTTTGATTAGTGTGTATTGCCTCCTCTAAATATGATGATACATCCATCACACCCATTAAGCAATGATCATCTACATGCATACTCAACCACAGCCTGTGGATGAGTTATTAGACACAAAGGAATTCAAATTACTTTACTAAAGACAGCTGAAAAAATTTTCTGAGAACAGGGATAAGCTGTCCAGAGCATCATATCTCCAACTTCTTCAACTTGCATTATATAAAAGCCCTTGGACCAAGACCCTAGTGCTTTAGCATTCACTTTTGATGATATGCAATGCACAACTATCTTGTTAAGTTTGTATTATCTTGCAACAATAAGAAGTGGTTTAGACCCAACTCCAGGTTGTCATCAAAGAATAGTAGTGTAGATAAGTCACTAGGATAATGTGGAAGACACTATTTACATTAGTTTCATTTTTATATTGAATAAAGTTAAAATGATTTTTATAATATGGTTGGAGTAACCAATATAATTAAAAGAGCCAATCCCTAGAGAAGAGAAGTTTGTTTACAAATGCAGAGAGAAAATTGTGATGTTTAAACAAAATGCATAAAGTCTTACCATCAGTTTTCATCCTCTTCATTTCTGGAACATATACATCTTCTCTTGATCTCTTGCAACCAGCAACAGGAATATAATTTTTGGACACTCCATCATTCAAAGTGATGTCTTGTTCCACTGGAGGAAGAGTCTTATGTACAAAGCTTGTCTGGTTAACAGGACTTGCACTAACAAAATTCATCTTGGGACTGTGGCCATTGCCAACTTCACAGGAGTCATTATGTCTGCTGTCATTTGTATATGTAGGCATGGCTTTAGGAATATTTCCATTACAAAATCCATTCTGAGGGGATTTCATGTAATTGTTCAAAACAGGTTCTATGGCATTGTCTTTTTCATTCTGAGTTTCAACTGGATTTGCATCTGTTTCCATTTCACAGTCTTCAGATTCTTGATTATGAGGCTTGGAAGCAATATTTCCATGGCCATTCATACTCTCATTTGTAGGACTATTTGTTGGCTGAAAGCCATAATAACCATTGGAAGAAGTAAAGGTAGAATTGCTACCATTGACAGAACCATTTCCACTCATGTGATTAGTTGAAGATAAGAAGCCACTATTGGGGGTGTCTGCCTTTTGAGTTCCATTGAGCGGTCCCATTTCAATGCTGTGTGGGAAGACTCCTCCATTAAGGCCATGGCTTGGCACACTACGACTGATGAAACCATTGTGCTCAGCACTGCCTGCAAAAGAAAATTCCTTTAAATAACCTGATTTTCTTCACCCTTACTAGGTTAGTGATTTTATAGTATTACTTTATTTTCTTCATTTACATCTATCGTAACTGAAGATTTTCATGTTCTACGAGTGTTTTGCATACAAGTGTAATGTGAAAGGGCAAAGTTAAGGATCAGAGAATGGCAAGACATTAACTGAGAAGGAAGCTGTCATAAGAGATGAACAGAGGTTTTTGAGGTACAAGTAAATGTGTTTGAAGGATTTATTGAGTCACAGATTACAAAACAGGAAGCACAAGAAGTTGTGAAGGGTATGAAAACTGGGGAGAAAACCATATTTAAATGGATGTACTGCTGCATGTTTGAAGAGTGGCTGTATGATGCTGAAAGGTTGGTATGATTGCTGAATGCATGCTTTATGAGGTGTAAGGTGTTGACTGACTCAGCAAGTGCATGCATGGTCCCCTTTTTTTTTCCATATATAAGGATAGGGTGATGATAAGTATGAATGTGATAATTTTATAGATTACAAGTCTTCATGTTAGGTAAGATATTAAAAATGACTCTAGAAGATGGCGTGGTTCGTGAAGTTCAGTGCAATTTTTAACCTGTACAGCCCCACTGTCAGCTATAGCCAACACCACATTTGTCCACCAAGGGCCCACTTATGGCTATATTTGACACCAACTTTTCCCTTTAATTACGTGGCTTGTATGGTAGCTGTGGAAGTTTCCACACATCATGCATATTATCCAAGCAGTTTTGGTTTATGTTGTGATTTGTATATCAACTGTAGAGTTAAATTATAGGTAATTAAGGTTAATATAGTACAAACTGAGCATTAGTTACTATTTTAAATAAATTGGGAATTAGAGATGTGCGGATTCTGGGTAGCTTTTGTTCTGACAAGGCAGTTTGGAATCCAAGCTCGCTGTTTGACTCCTGTTGTCAGGAACAGTCATCAACCAGCCACCTTTTAAGTCATATCTCCACAACATTACAGTCCACACTGGCAATATATTCACTAAGTTGCTAAGAACCTAGAAGCCCAGAAACCTGTACATCAACAAACAGGCTGTCTTTGCTACAAAAACAGCCACTGACTTGGAACACCTAATGACAACAACTTGCCAATGACCCCAGATGGACCAAACCACAGCTAAGTTATGTCATTTATAATTACTGTATTTGATGGCTTATAAGATGCATGGGCTTATAGATGCACCTCACTTTCTGCAGGCATTGAAAAAAATAAATTAATTAAATTAAAAATTAAAAATTAAAATAAGCAGGTTTAAGCTCTGAATATGTATATGTAGTGACATTTAAAGCCCTCTCATATGTATTCAGATCCTAATTAGATTGCAATATTTTACATTTAAAAACTTTAATATTTGCTTGGAACTACCAACAGTGGTCCTTAGACCAATCCTGCTGTGAGCTATAAACAAGTATGGTGTTGGCAGAGACACTGTCCAGAACCAGAGCCCAGAGGGGTAATAAAGTTTGTACATCATATTTTTTTATGATTGTTCTACACATAATTCTAGTTGTAATATTTCAATACATTTTCAAAGCATAAAGATGTGTGAAAATAGATTTACCTTCTCTAGAATGTATTTTTATTTGAAATATTCTGTACATTTCTAAAACAAAAGAAAGTGTGAAAATAAATTTGTTCTATTCATCATGAAATTTAGCATGATTGTAGTTTTTTTTATTCAAATTCAAATCTGTGAAAATATATTTGTCCTCTTCATGTCATACTTCAAGGAATAATGGCATCATACTAAGGAACACAGTGTGAATCTTGCATGTATCGCCAGGTTTGGTATGTAACTGACCATAAGTCTGTTTCAGTACATGCGATGTAAGCATCATCACTTAATTTCTTCCTGACTGGTGTTATTTTAAGTGAATTACCAATAAGTATGACCTGTTATACATTGTTATCTTGCCAAAAAAGAATTGTTTTTGTGGTGTAGAAGTGATCATCACTTTGTTTACATGTGTGAAGATATTTGGGGTTTGATTTAAGGGCCACTGATGGTGCCCCATGGTCTCCAATGTCACTTGACAGGCACTCCAGGATGGGACATTGCCATCTAGCCACTAGCCACTGCCCCAAAGCTGAATCTTAGCCTTATAAGATGCAGGCTCATTTTCCAAGACTTTTTTTGGGAAAAAAGGTGCATATTATGAGCCATCAAATATGATATATTTAGCAATGCTTTCCATGTGTGTGTGTGTGTTAGCTGGAAAATCATAGGGTGTGAAGATAGGAAAAGTTCCCACAGTAGCTAAAGGTTTTAAAATTGGACATGTAGCTCTCTCTCTCTCTCTCTCTCTCTCTCTCTCTCTCTCTCTCTCTCTCTCTCTGAGAGAGAGAGAGAGAGAGAGAGAGAGAGAGAGAGAGAGAGAGAGAGAGAGAGAGAGAGAGAGAGAGAGAGAGAGAGAGAGAGAGAGAGAGAGAGAGAGAGAGAGAGAGAGAGAGAGAGAGAGAGAGAGAGAGAGAGAGAGCGTCGTTTGACTTGTGCCACACCCAGCCACAGCTATAGTGAACTTGGCACACAAGGCGGCAGGAAGGCAAAAGTTACATATGCATATATTCCTCACTTCGCCATGGGCAAACCATTCGCTCTATGAACTTCAGATATATTGCATGTTCAAGAGGAAGGATAGACGAATTTAATGCTGTAAAGTTCTATCTGATGGGTGCATGTAGAGCTCCACAATTAGCAGGTATGAAATAACAATTCGAGGTAAAGATGAGAATCAGCAACTCACCCAATCTAACCACTTATCGCAGTGAAAAAATCTTTGTCAAGTAGTCAATGATCAAGAAAGTTTATGCCATGCCTGACTGCTGCTGCTCCAGTCTGAATAGGCTACTCGACTCTCATCCTGAGTTCAGTGAGTCTGGGTCATTTGGGGATGGGAATGAGTCAATTCAGAATGAACTGCCTGAGACTGAAACACCCATCATGCCCTGTGGTGATGAAGGTAGCCACACATGGTGATACCAGTGGCCTGGTTGAATTACTCTTGTTATACAGTGCTACATAAGGTATAAATTTACACACAGAAATAGTATATATTTAGTTATTCCTATAAATCTTGCACGGTTGTGCATATACATAGTCAAAGAGACAATCATACTGCTTACAAATAAAACCAAAGCAAGAATAATAGTGTCAAAGTGCACACAAGATAAAGGAGGCTGGTGGCTTGGCATAAGAAAGCACTGTAGTGAGCTCCATAACCATTCCCCATAGAGACAAAATTAAGCCAAGTTGAGTATTATTGTATTTTTCCTGTTAGTTTTAGGTATTTCAGACTAATTTCTGCAATAAAAAATAAATAAGAATAAATAAATTAATAATAATAATAATAATAATTAATGAGGAAAAAACTAGTGGTTGAGACTGGGGGGAGAGAGAGAGAGAGAGAGAGAGAGAGAGAGAGAGAGAGAGAGAGAGAGAGAGAGAGAGAGAGAGAGAGAGAGAGAGAGAGAGAGAGAGAGAGAGAGAGAGAGAGAGAGAGAGAGAGAGAGAGAGAGAGAGAGAGAGAGAGAGAGAGAGAGAGAGAGAGAGAGAGAGAGAGAGAGAGAGAGAGAGAATAGCACAAGGCTGTACATGTTAAGGGTATTAGTGGTTTTCTGGGCCAAGGTCCATATACAAAAACTTTCTAGCAGACTAAAAGTACTTTAAGTGATTTTTACTTTCAGTGCTAAAAATTCCTTAAAAGTAATACACAATCATTTTGGGCCTAAAAGTCTTAAGTGTCTAGTGATTGTGCCTTTAAGCAGCAAGATAGCAGTATAACAGGAACCCCTAATGAAGGTGTCAAACTTTACTGCAAAGAGACTTTCCGCAAGAGTATAGTGATGCTCGGCTAATTAAGAGGTTTCAGCCTGCTGTTGATGGCACCCTACACATGATAGACCTTGAGCATGCATGTTTATAAAGGTGTTGTGCATATACAATGGCAACAGAATAATACTGTAACTTGTCATTCCATTACCAGTACAGCACTTTGAGATTAAAAGCCTCTTCTTCTTCTTTTTTTTTTTTTTTTTTTTTTTTTTGGTAGATAGAGGTCGGTGCCCTTCCTCTAGGTGGTTGGTCTACATACAAAGTATACCATATATTGCTAATTTCCTGGCCAGAAATAAAAAAAAAGAAATCAGTCCATCTGGAATAAGGCTGACTGATTCAATGTCCTCACCCTTAAGAGAAACCTAAAATCACACCATTGCATTATAATGCCTAGACAGAGTGGTGTAGTAGGTGAAGCTTCTGACCCCACCAAACAAAGCCCAATCAGCTATTGGCTTGTCAGTGTTCTGTTCCACACACTGTTCCACAACAGCATGCCACCATGGTATATACAGTTGGAGCTCTACATTAAGGCCCAACATCATTTGCTGCACAAAAACAGCTCCATCTCCTCTCCAGCATTTGACCTGATCAAGTGACAGGACCAGATGTAGATGAATCTCAAGCTAAGGTTCCTGAGACTCATGTAAGAAATGCTCACTATTTATCCTTAATGTGTGTAACCACTCTTCCTTATTGCACTGACAATCCATATTACATCCATTACATTTATTTATACACATACCATTCATGATCTTCCCTTTAAGTATGTACCTCTAACATCAGATAGAGTTATCTTTCTCCATTCTATATATTCAAACCATTGTAACACTATCTGTTCTACTCATTCAGCTCTCAGCGTCAATCCATACATGTCATTCCACATAAGTTCCTCAAGTATCTCACCTCCATTATGTTCATTATACTCTTTTCTAACACTAATATTCCACGTTTCAATTCAAAACAACAATTAC
Source organism: Scylla paramamosain (assembly GCF_035594125.1). Classification (NCBI taxonomy): domain Eukaryota; kingdom Metazoa; phylum Arthropoda; class Malacostraca; order Decapoda; family Portunidae; genus Scylla; species Scylla paramamosain. Next base: position 4,075,872 of record NC_087164.1, on the reverse strand, counting down.
TATCTAATAAAACCACTTCTTCACATTCTCCATGCAACCTGTATTAATCATAACAAGCTTTTTTCTTCCTATTATGTTCCATGCCTATACTCTTATTTTCTCCTTATACACACCAATCCTGACACCTCTATCATTCAGCATTCCCAAGGCTCATATTTTTACCTGATATTCTTGCTTTATCTCTTACATCATTCACATCTTTTACATCATACACAAACATTAAACAACCAACACATGATCTATTTAAAAAAAAAATTCTATTAAAAAACAAACACTTAGTCAATTGTATTTTTTTTTTTTTTTTTTTTTTGAATACAAAAATGGCCAAAAGATATAATTTTTTTTTGCTGCATGCTTTTTATACATCTCACAGAAAACAGCTGCTTCATGCATTCCCTTCCCTTTCTAAACACCATACTGCTGATCACTACACAACCTCAAAATGCCTTGATGAACACTACCATGCACCTTACCTACAATAACATTCAAGATACTTATAACCCTTGCCCTTATACAAATGGATGACACATGCATTCACCTATTCAAGTGGCACCATACTGTTCATAAAAACATAACTGTAGCAGGAGGAGGCAGTAGGCACCTGCCGAAATGATAATTACTCCCAGTGAGGTCTAAAGCACTGGATCAGGGGGTGCTGTGAACTTATCATTAAACCCAGCTGTGACCTCACTGAATGTTTCCCTTTGTGTCTCACAACACAAGGGAGCAGTCACAGCCTGCCCTCTAAAGACAACTCTCTTCCTCCACACAAAACTACAAGCACCTAATAACACACACATCCTTCACTCAAAGTTTCAAAATTATCCTGGCGACTCCTACACCAGCCTCGGAGTCCCCATCTGCGGAGGGGACCACAAATGTCCCCAGGTCGGACTGCCCTTCTGACGATGACCCTAAGTGTCTTGACACCCCAACTCAACTTTTTCTTCATTAACTTCTGCAACATTCATGGTCTAAGATCTAATTTTCAACCTGTAGAACACCACCTCTTCTAAACTCATCTTCTTTTCTACACTGAAACTCAGGTGTCTGAGGCAACTGACAGTAGCCCCTTTTCTGTTACCTCCTATTTTCTCTATCTTCATTTTCGATCCAAAGCTGAATGTTGTGTTTATGTGTGCAACACTTAACCTGCTCTCGTGCCCACGCTCTTGAATCTTCCGAGTTTTCCACCATCTGGCTACGACTACAGAGTCACTCTCAAACTAAATTTATCTGTGCTGTATACCTCTCACCTAACTCCTCAGACTATAAGAAATTCTTTGACTACTTAACTTCCAAAGTGGAGCCCATTCTGAATTTCTTCCCTTTTGCAGAGATCTCCATTCTTGGAGACTTCAGTGTTCACCACCAGCTTTGGCTTTTCCTCTCCCTTCACTGACCATCCTGGTGAACTAGCCTTCAACTTTGCTATCCTCCACGACCTAGAGAAATTGGTGCAACACCCTACTCATATTCCTGAGCGTCTTGGATATATACCCAACATTCTTGACCTTTTCCTGACCTCTAATCCTTCTGCTTATGCTATCACCCTCTCTTCTCCATTGGGCTCCTCCGATTGCAATCTCATATCTGTATCTTGTCCTATCGCTCCAATCCCTCCTCAGGATCCCCCTAAGCAAAGGTGCCTCTGGCGTTTTGTCTCTGCTAGTTGGGGAGACATGAGGAGGTATTTTGCTGACTTTCCTTGGAATGACTACAGCTTCCATGTCAGAGACCCGTCTTTGTGTGCTGAGCGCATAACAGAGGTGAGTGTCTGGCATGGAGGTGTACATTCCTTACTCTTTTTCTCAACCTAAACCTTCCAAACCTTGATTTAATACAGCTTGTTCTCATGCTATCCATGAAAGAGAGGTGGTCCACACAAGGTACTTAAGCCTTCCATCATCATAATCTCATGCACTTTATATTTCGGCCCGAAACAATACCAAGTCTGTTCTTCAACTAGCCAAAAACTCCTTCATTAACAGAAAAGTGCCAAAATCTTTCAAGATCTAACCCCCTCATAACTTCTGGCATCTAGCCAAAAATATCTCCAATAACTTTGCTTCTTTCTCTCCTTTATTTCAACCAGATGGCACCACTGTCTCTAAAGCTGAACTCTTCACTTAAACCTTTGCTAAAAAATTCTACCTAGGATGATTCAGGGCTTGTTCTTCCCACTCCTCCACCCTCTGACTACTTCATACCACTTATTAAAATTCCATGCCCTCACTAGCCTAAACCCTCGGAAGGCTTATGGACCTGATGGGGTCCCTCCTATTTTTCTCCGAAACTGTGCCTCCATGCTTGCACCTTGTCTGTCAACATCTACCTTTCCTTCTTGCTGGAAGTTTGCCTACATTAAGCCTGTTCCTAAAAAGGGTGACCATTCTAATCCCTCAAAATATCGTCCTATTGCTTTAATTTCCTACCTGAAGTTTTGAATCTATCCTCAACAGGAAGATTCTTAAACATCTATCACTTCGCAACCTTATATCTGATTGTCAGTATGGGTTCTGTCAAGGCTGCTCAACTGGTGATCTTCTGGCTTTCCTTACTGAGTCTTGGTTATACTCTTTTAGAGATTTTGGTGAAACTTTAGCTGTTGCCTTGGACATATCAAAAGCTTTTGATAAAATCTGGCACAAAGCTTTGATTTCCAAACTACCCTCCTATGGCTTCTATCCTTCTCTCTGTAACTTCATCTCAAGTTTCCTTTCTTACCATTCTATTGCTGCTGTGGTAGATGGTCACTGTTCTCCTAAATCTATTAACAGTGGTGTTTCTCAGGGTTCTGTCCTGTCACCCACTCTTTTCTTATTATTCATCAATGACCTTCTAAACCAAACTTCTTGTCATATTCACTCCTATGCTGATGATACCACCCTGCACTTTTCCATGTCTTTTCATAGACATCCAACCCTTCAGGAGGTAAACATTTCATGCAGGGAAGCCACAGAATGCCTGACTTCTGATCTTTCTAAAATTTCTTATTGGGGCAGAGGAAACTTGGTATTGTTCAATGCCTCAAAAACTCAATTCCTCCATCTATCAACTCAACACAACCTTCCAGACAAATATCCCCTCTTCAATGACACTCAACTGTCCCCCTCTTCTACACTGAACATCCTTGGTTTGTCCTTTACTTATAATCTGAACTGGAATCTTCACATCTCATCTCTAGCTAAAACAGCTTCTATGAAGTTAGGCATTCTGAGATGTCTCCACCAGTTTTTCTCACCCCCCCAGCTGCTAACTCTGTACAAGGGCCTTATATATCCATGCATGGAGTATGCTTCACATGTCTGGGGGAGTTCCACTCATACTGCTCTTCTAGACAGGGTGGAATCAAAAGCTTTTCATCTCATCAACTCCTCTCCTCTAACTGACTGTCTTCAGCCTCTCTCTCATCACTGCAATGTTGCATCTCTAGCTATGTTCTACCGTTATTTTCATGCTAACTGCTCTTCTGATTTTGCTAACTGCATGCCTCCCCACCTGCGGCCTCGCTGCACAAAACTTTCTTCTTCTTTCTCTCACCCATATTCTGTCCACTTCTCTAATGCAAGAGTTAGCCAGTATTCTCATTCATCCCTTTCTCTGGTAAACTCTGGAACTCCCTGCCAGCTTCTGTATTTCCACCTTCTTAAGACTTGAATTCCTTCAAGAGGGAGGTTTTAAGACACTTATCCTTCAATTTTTTATCCTTTTCTGGGACTGGCATCTCGGTTTTTTTTTTCTTACTGGATTTTTGTTGCCCTTGGCCAGTGTCCCTCCTACACACACACACACACACACACACACACACACACACACACACACACACACACACACACACACACACACACACACATATATATATATATATATATATATATATATATATATATATATAATCTTGCTAATTACTCAACAATAGTACCTCCCCTCACTTCAAACATTTTATCCCGCATACATCCAAACCTGCAGAGTTCCCTGTTGTCATTTCTGTCATTACATTTCCTCCTTTCTGATTGAATGCTCATTCATTTCTACATTTAGTGAATGCCTACCTTGCATCGCAGTGGCACACACTGCTCAGGGAGCAGGTTTTGCTTAAAGCCTCTCAGCAAGCATAAAAAAAATGGGCTGTGATAAATTGACTTATTGGCATCTCAAGTGCATCTTTCCTCCTTAATGATGCCCATAGTAACAATGACCAGTATTAAGCAGGTTACCAGTGTCAGTGTACATTGTGTCATTGGTGATGTATGATTGGCTTTGTTCTCAGGGTGAAATGCATTATGTTCTGTTCATACTATGGTGTTTGTAGTGATGAAAGAGAGACAGACAAGTCACGGTGCTACCATTCACTCATAGATCTTCACATGTTGGGCTTGAATGGTGTTGACATAGCAGAACATTTGAATTTAAAAACATGAAACTTCCAGGACGTCATGCTAAAAATTCGTCAAGGGACGCAGTGAGTAACTATCTTTTCACAGCCATGGTGGTGGCATCCCTTTATCTCTACTCCACAGCTTCTAGCTTCTTTATGAAGGCAGTTGGACTCTTAATCTGACTCTTACAGCATGGTGGTTGAATGGAAGCAATGGGATGCCACCACCATGGCTGTGAAAAGATTTTCTTCACTACCTCCCTTGATGAATTTTCATTTCTGGAAGCTTCGTGTTTTCTAATTCACACGTTTTGGTATTCGGACAGCATTCAAGCCTAACATGTGAAGATCTGTGATTGAATGATATCACTGTGACTTGTTTGCCTGCACTCATCACTACAAACACCACAGCAGAAACAGAACATAATGCATTTCAAACCAAGAAAAAAGCTAGTTATGCATCACCAAACCCCAAAGCATACTGACTCTGGAAATTAATACTGGTCATTATTCCTATGGCTGTGAATGAGGAGGAAAGATGCACTTGAGATACCAATAAATAAATTTTGTCTCTGCCCATTTTTTATGTTTGTTAGGAGGTGTTAAGTAAAATGATCTCCCTGAGCAGTGTGTGCTGCCACAACACAAGATCAGTATTCGGTGACTATTAATAATGCTTCCTAGCTCCAGTCATTTCTACTGTGAAAGTATTAAGGTTTCTGTTCTACATTCAGCAATCCCTGAAATCACTTTTTCTCAATAAAATCATACTCTCCTCTGTTTTTGTTCTCTTCTTTCCTTGATACTCTCTTTTGTATCTTATTAACTTCCTACAGCATTAACTTGTTCAACAGAAAACTATGTCAATATTCTGCCTCCACCAGCACTCATTTTTGTATATGAACATACACCTCTAAGTACAGTAAGGTACACGACAACACATGGTTGTTTTAACGTACAACTGCAGTAACATACTGAAATTTTAATAAATACTAATCAAAATATCAAACCAAAACTAGCATAACGAACCTGCCACTAGTGCGTGCACTGGAATTTTAATAAAAATCTAATCAGAATAACAAACCAAAACTAGAAAGAGGAACTTGCCACTAGTGTGAGCACTGAAATTTTAATAAAAATTCTATTGGAATAAGAAACTAAAACTCCCAAGATTAACTCACCAGCTGTGCGAGATGCTGCTCACCTATTCGCTGCCTGTCCCTTCCTCCCTTTTTTCCTTTCCTCTCCCTTCTTTTGTCTTGCCTCAAACCTCCCTCCCTGTCACCTCCCCTCCCCCTTAATCTGTCAGAGATAAGGGACAAGGGAGTGAAACCTTGCTCTCTCTCTCTTCCCCTAATTCATTTTGTCATCTTCACTTCATTGTTACTCACTCTTGTGTATGTTATTCCATTTTCATCCACAATCAGTCTCATTCTATTTATCGATCCTAAGAATTGTTCTTACTTTCAGAGAGAGAGAGAGAGAGAGAGAGAGAGAGAGAGAGAGAGAGAGAGAGAGAGAGAGAGAGAGAGAGAGAGAGAGAGAGAGAGAGAGAGAGAGAGAGAGAGAGAGAGAGAGAGAGAGAGAGAGAGCACTCCAACTTAGGCAAGATTTACTATATGTATACTCATGACACTGAAAGCATGTAAATGTGACTGATACTTGTCAAAGCAATGTGAAACTCAGGGTGATAATGCACAAAACTCAAGATGGTAAGAAAGGACTGGGCCTAAAACTCAGGAGGGTACTCTACGTATTTATTGTTTTATCACAAATTTAGTTGTGCAAATGTGCTCATTTTGATGTATTTTTTTCTAAAATTGTGGAATTTTTTTATATTATTTTCTGGTTCCCTAGAACCAATTAATTTTTCCCATAGCTTCTTCAGTTGTCATAACACACATTTGCCGGAACAAATACTATATCGGAATGAACTGTGTTCATTGTTGTGTACCCTACTATACTTTTTTTCTTTCCAAGATGGAACACAAGTTTAAAAAAATGCTTTCTGTAACAGTATCTGAAGGTGCAATAGACAATAATCAGTGATAGTACATAGTGAACAATGTACACTCAAGCCATACCTTGTTTTCCTTCTGCCTGCAGTAAGTAGTTTGCTAAGTCACTGTAGCCACAGGCATTTGCAAGTTGGGCTGCTGTCTGACCATTGTTGTTCAAAATTCTGCAAAATAACGATAATAATCAGTTATTGGCTGAAAGAAGGATAAATATGTAAACAATCATGAACTGATTCAAGTGAACCACAACTGACCCTCCCACCTTCCCCAAAAAAATTAAACAAGACTCTTCAAGGTAGTCAAGACATAGTATTCCCTTGTGAAGTGTCAGTGTTGAGGTAAAATTGTAGTATTTCCTTGTGAAGTGTCAGTATTGAGGTAAAATTGTAGTATTCCCTTGTGAAGTGTCAGTATTGAGGTAAAATTGTGATTAAGACAGTGGGAGTGAGAATTGGTACACTGCTCCTTCAGTATTTGTAATTTCACCATTTGTGGATTTGCACATTGACAGATTTTTTCCTCTATGGTACAAAAGCAGCCATAAAGGAAGTTTTGCAGCATCACTTCAAACACTCAATCTGTCTGCAGGCTGTCAACACCATTACAAACAGTAATTAATAAAGCATCTGTCATCAGCTGTATGGTAAAATGTAGTAAAATTTAAAGGAACTTTTTAGAAAGTCATTAAAATCCTACTCCACTATTGGGAACTTATCAAGCAATTGATTTCATCTTCTGGGCAAAACTTATTACCTTATCTGAGTGCTCAAAGGTGTACTTGGCAATGGATAATGCTACATATGAAAGAGCAGGAGCAATGGGAGGAGGGCTGACAAGATAACACATTAGATAGAACAGCTGGACTGGACAAATGCCTTGCCAGGCAGAACAGCTAGACTGGACAAGTGCCTGGGAGAAGCTAATCTCCAGCTACCAAAAGGAATGCTACTGTTTTTATGGACCTGTGTGCAGTCATGAGTTTTCTCACAGTCCTCCTTGTCCTCTCCAGTCCTGATACATTGTCTATGAGGAGCAGCCCCTAGGATAACCCTCCTTCATTACGGTGGAATATGCAGGGAAAAAAATGAATACAGATGTAAACTGAAAGTCAAGAAACTAACCAGTACACCACTAATTTACCAGCATCTGATAATCTGGCATTTCCATAAGTCCACCCAAATTATTATTATTTTTTTTAACAACTTGAACATATGGCTCCTGTGAGCTTAGTTTCTTTAATCTTGGATAAATTGCTGTCTACTTAATTACTATGAGTGGGTTGAAAGGCCAGCTTCCAGCCACAGTGGTTTAGCCATGTTGAGATTTGTAGGAGCCAAATCAGAGTATGAGAAATGCTTGAAAGAACTAAGTAACAAAGTCAGACAAGAACTCATAAAAGACCAGTGTGACTGGATTGTATTTAACATGAATGTACCCAATTCCAGTCACATGGGAGGTGTTTGGGAGAGGCAGATATGCACAGTGAGAAATGTACTCTCTGTGTTGCTTGATCAGCATGGTACCCAGTTAGATGACCAGGATCTGAGAAACTTCTTAGTTGAAGCTGAAAATATAGTTAATGGTCGTCCCCTAACTGTGGACCATCTTAACTCCCCAGAAAGTCCTACAGCACTGACACTCAGTAATTTAACTATGAAAACAAAGGTAGTACTACCTCCTCAAAGCATTTTTACTAAGAAGGACCTGTATTGCATAAAGAGATGGCACAGAGCACAATACCTGACCAACCAGTTCTGGTCCAGGAGGAAAAAGGACTATGTGCAATTTCTACAACTTAGAAATAAGTGAAAAACACCAAAGAGGAATCTCAGAGTAAATGACATAGTTATCATCAAGGATCAGAATGTAGCGAGGAGCCAGTGGAAACTGGGCAGAGTAATAGAAGTATCTCCTGATCATGATGGCCTAATAAGAAAGGTTAAGGTCCTGGTGTCAGACTGTAATCTTAACAATCAAGGCAAACAGGACCATCATTGAGAGGCCAATACATAGTCTAATATTGCTGTTAGAAGATAATGCATAATAATAGACCGGAGCATCCCCACCAAGAAGCCAGTGTAACAAATCATATTATGTGCTAATCCTAGTTTTAAGGTACATACTAATGTTAATTTAAGGTAAATTGTTACACAATTTAGGGGAGCCGTGTTACTGTACGTAAAGCATATGTACCTCACGTCATTATTCCTCAGTAATCATATGTGAATGTTCAGTAGTTTTCTATTTGCATGAAGACGTGTGATATGTGTAAGTACCAGTATTCAATGCTATAATAAGCACCAAAGCCGATGGTCACTTGTTAGTAGTGTGGTTAACCCACTGGTCGCCTGCAGGCATCACTCACAGCCAATTTGCGTTCAAACAAAGATGGGCAGAATGGTGACCAAGGTAAATACTTTAATTTTGTAGTAAAAACTGACTGTCATAGTGCCAAGTTGATTGCATGTATTGTTAATGAATACTGTAATATGTTGAAAGTGTTTAATATCAGTGTATAATGCTATTTTGTAAGAAATTGAAACCGAGAACTTGTTTGCAGTTCTTAGTCATGCCTACCTCATCAATAAATATCAGAGAGAGAGAACTGCCTTTCCTCGACCCTACGATGATGGGTGTAATCAGTAAAACAGATCACATGTGAGCTAATGAAGACCTGCCGGTGCAGCAACACATGGGTTGCATGTGATCATGCCATGAAGTCTTACAATGGACTGGCTTAGCCCATGTTGTTATGGACATGCTCAACACAAGTATACTCGTATGGTGATGTCAGTATTTATATACGTAGTTAGATCATCTAGTAAGTTGCGACTCCTTTCTAATCCTATGGATGTGAGACACGGATGCTCTTGATTGACTGATTATGTGGAATATCTGTAATTATTTTCCAACTTTATATATATTTTCACCTTTATTCTTTCCACTTTGTTACTGTAGCAATTAATCTTTCACCCTTTTCTCTCAAAAGTAAAGTTTAAAGTTCTGTTTTTTTTTTTTTCCTATTTTTCCATCTTGTGGCTCAAACTGTTCCTAAAGAGGAATATCAAGACACCTCCAGAACTAATTTGGCCAACTTATATGAAAATTTTCTCATTAACTTTTTTTGAGACCAACAACTGGCCTATTTTCTTGTGGACCATCTCCTTCATGCTTACATAGCACAGCTCTAAAATATCACAGATGGAGACACACCAACTGCCCACCTTTCTTTCTTAGTGTGGATACTTTTCCCTAGTTATTATATACAAAACAAACCTTGCCTGGATGGATGGCAGAAAGTACTGAATAGCGGTCATGGGGCTCAAACAAAAACTCACTGGACACAAACTCACTGAACAATATCTAAGGAGAACAAAAACTAAGCATATTTTGAAACTACACATGTTTCACTGCTTTAAAAAGGCTTCTTACAAAAAAAAATTAAACATGTTTCAATACTTTAAAAAGGCTTCTAGCGAAACACTTGTAACATGTTTCCAAATTTTAAAAAGAGCTTCTTTCAAAACATTTGAAACACATTTTGATGCCTTAAAAGAGCTTCTTAAGAAACATTTGTAACATGTTTTGATGCCTTATACAATTATGAACACTTACTGAATCTTGATTTTAAACATGTTGGAAAATATATGTTATTGTACTGGTATGCACCTTTCTTGAAAAATATCAGTAGCAATGGAAATCATAAAAAAAAAAGGCCAAAAAGTGGCCTTCATAGATATATGGACGTGGGAGAGGAGAGAGAAAAAAACAAAAGTGGATACCATGGCAAGTCTTGTCAACTATCAGGTCTGAAATGCAAAGAAGCCCTAACTACAGATATTAATGTAACGAGTTTCAGTGAAATTATATTTTACTTTCCACTTTTTATCATAAATTGCTGTAATGATTTAATATTCAGTGTTGTTTCTAGTCATAAGCTAGCACCTTTTTTTAATATACAACCCATGCTCTTTTGTTGATCGCAGCCATAAAGCAGATGAAGTCTTAGTCTTTGTCACAAAATTAAGAACTTTCCAACCCTGGAGTTATTTTTTAAATATGTACATGAATACACTTTTTATTTTATTTCTTATTTCTTTATTTTACTTATTTTGGTGAGTTTTATCCTCCTTGGATATTGTCTGGTAAGTTTTTGTCCTGTCCCTTGCAATCATTCACACTGCTCCCTCCTTATTCACAGGCTCCTCACAGACTTATTTTTTTCCCCACTGGCACTATATTTTATTATTTACTTTACTATTTACATAACTTATAATTATTCATGCAATATTTCACACAACTGCACTTTCCACTAACTTATAATTATTCATGCAATATTTCACACAACTGCACTTTTCACTCTGCTAAGAAGGTTCATGAATACTGACTAAAACAAAAACAAAAAATAAAGAAATAAAAGAATAAAATAAAAAAAATCATTGCTGCATTTTCAAATCAAGAGAAAGATAGTGAATGGTAATTCCAACTTCTCTTGAATCTTGATCTTCATGATATTAAATAGCCTAGTAAGTCCCTCATGGCCTGCTGCTGTTTCGACTTCCTCCGATACAAACAACCTCTCCTGAATTTTGATGTTACTTCTAACTTCACTGATCTAAGCTTAACTGAAAACATCTGTAAAATCAAAATTCAAGAGAGGCTGAGATGGCCAGTTGCCATCTTTCTTAAACTGTATTTCTGTTTATTTTCAAGTTTAACCCAAGTAAAGAGGGAAAGACAGTCACTTTATGCTGCTTATAGATTCCATACTATTTCTCAATTAGTTTCTAAGAACTTTTTTTTTTTAGCAGTTCTTGAAATATTTTATGAAGCTCCACCCAACATTAACAGAAATTTAACATCTGCTAATGAAGAAGCGACAGCAAAATTTTATTGCAACAAAGAGGTGATGCCAATTTTGATTTCATCAACTTTCTATTGACATGTTTACAAATATTCCTTGAAAATCACATTTTCTATCAACTCATTTAATTTTACTAGCAAAGAGACTTTTAAGTTTTCATCAGTGACAAATCATATTAAAGTAAGAGTAAAATAACAATTCCAGTGTGTATGATTGAATGTAAAATGAATACTGGAATACAAATGTCTTGTTGCCTTTTTTTTTTATAAGAAATAAAGAACAGGAAACTGTAAAACTGCTTCCATGTCAAGTAATGCAAAATTGGTACCTCCTCCAAGTTTGAGCAAGAACACTGTAACTAGAGACTGAAAACTGTACTTACCCAATCTGAACCTTACTGCCTAACAAGACGGTGACACACTCCATAGACCCTGTCCGCGCTGCCTTATGGAGTGATGTCTCTCCAAGATAGTCCTGTAAATGGAACAACCTGATGAATGCCTTAAGAATCAAAGAACTCACAAAGTTTCCAGAACATGACCTGTTAAGAACTTAAGAACACACTCGAATCTGTCAGACCCAATGCATGGTTTCAGATTTATGTTATGAGTATAGTAAACCCTTGAGAAATCAGTATTTCATGAACTGCAGTTCTGTATATTTTAGGACAGCTATGACCTCAAAATCTGAATAGTTGTTAGAGATAACAATTACAGTTTGATCAAAAATTTTCCTGAGAATACATATATTCTATCATAAACCAATGTGATTATACAAGTTTGTTTACAACTGTGATTGGTTCCTTATTTGCCCCTTTTCACTTTCAACTTTGGTGAGTAAAGATTTTATTGCAATTAATTCCACATCAGTGGCAGTGTGTGGTATTCCTGTATGTTGATTGTTGTTATGTTTGGATATGTGCTGGATCTCAATCTTCTTTTGTAGAGCTCATCAAAGTGGTCAGTGATCTGTAAGCACTAAGTACTATATGCAGCACTCCACAGCAGAAACAAATAAGCACCAATTACAAAAAAATAAAGAAATGCAGAGCCAAGGCCTCCTCATCTTATTCACTTTGTATTTCCAGATCTGTTACTATAGCATCATTATGCTATGCAAAAGAAACAAAAGGGATTATTGACTACTCAAGTCCAGCAGAATATTTGGTGAAATAGCCAATCCATCAATCTATAGCCTCCTCAGTCCAGCTCAAGTAAGGACAGCCTCAGGTGCAGCTTCCACCCCTGCAGAATTAACTCTCCAAGGTCCTCTGCATGCTGGTTGTCTGCAGTGGGATGCAGGATCCACACATTCCGACTGCGGTCAATTTTTGTCTGAAGAGTCCTGGACATCCTCATCCTTTTTTTTTATCCTCTGGGATGGGACACTGATAATTTCAGTTTTCTCAGTCATCTTGCCACTATGCCTGAACTAAATTTTCATGGTCATCAGTTGATTTCATGGTCTTAGAAAAGGATATTTAATCCTCTCTCTTAGTGACACCAAACAAAATAATTTCAGGTGATTCCTTTTGCTCCCTGTTAATGAACTATCATCAATATAAATTTGTTTACAATTACAGCACAATGGTAAGCCTTGCCACTAACAAAATTAAACCTAGCAACAATCTTGTTTATCTTTACTTATACAATCTGAGTGGTCACAATTTAACAAACTTAGAGGGGAACAAGAGGTGTCTGTTAATACTTAATATTTGTTCTGTTCATTGTAACTTAGGGCTCATTAATGTCTACTAATTATTGTTTAAGGGAAAGAAAAAAAAATACTGAAATGATCCTTGCCTTCCTGCATTTCCAGTAAGAAGTACTCATTCACACTTAGGTTCTCTACAGCAATGGCATGAGCATGGGTGTGTGAGCAATCCTTCCTTTGCAATTACTTCATTGTCTCTTGCAACAATGTTAAAGAACATGCTCACAGCTATACTCTTTCATGACTAGTGGGAGCCACACTGCATGTTATACATAAATCTTTCCTTTATTCTGCCTTGTTCTCTTTTCTTTCTCATCTCTCCTCACTCCTCTTCATATCTTGTACCTTCCCTTTCAATTTTCTTATAATGTATTCTATTTTCAATACTTATATTTTGTCTTATTTTCTTTATTTATTTAGATGTAGCTGCCATCCATTCACTTCTTCAGTGATTTTATTTCTTCAGAGAAAAAAATGTTTCTTCAGCATCTTGGTTTGCACTGACAAGAAAGGCTGTGTGACTGCTGGCTGGGCAATAAGAGAAAGATAAATAAAGGGATATTGTAAATACAAAGATGAAGTAGATGGGCTTAATATTTGAAGCTCAAAAATAACTCTTGACCATGACATTCTTGCCTTGACTTGCATCATTACAATAAATGACAACCAACTTGCCAGTACTAGTACTCAGCATCAGTACCACTATCGTCACCATCCTCCATGTTTCCATTACAGTACAATGCCTGCCCAATAGAAGAGGTTTGAGCTGTATCACACCATGCTGGCTTGGAGCATTTCGATAGCTTTTGTCCTATGGTAGCCGATTTACCAGAAGTGTACAGTGTACCATGATCTTCTCTTTAGATGCTCTTGCAGATGTTGTATCCTGAATGATGTTCCCCATCTGACATAAATCCTTCATTTGTCTGGACATCACTGGAGCCTGTTGTGGGTGAAGAAGAAATCCTCAGCACTCAACTCATGGTGTTAGTAATCACTGTGCAGGGTGATAGCTGGTGTGAAGACTGCTGGCTTTGGTTCTAGCGTATTGAGATGTTTCAATCCAACCAGCCAGAGAGCACCTCCTGCTGCTAACATAACCAGGGCAAAAACACCTAAAGCAAAGGACCTTTAACTTAATTCTAATGGAAAAGGCTAAGAGTATGTGGTAGTGAACACAATGATTAACTATACTTTCATTCATGGGGCAAGACCCTTGCAGTTCTGCTGTGGAATACCTCAAACACAATAGAATGTCAATTTAAAGTGAGATAAATACTATAGGAGGAAGAGACAGATTCAAATAGATTTTTGCAATGAAATGCAATTTTAATATGAATGGATAAAAATGTGTATGAGTGCTAAGGGATGCATGTAACATTGTACAAGGTAAGATGTATCTGTAAAGTTCTAAAATTAAGCTTTATTTGCTAAACTAACTCAACTATTTTCAGTATCATTCATCCAGCTCATTGCACTTTTGAAGGCAGCGTTTTCATTTCAATGAATCTCCTTTTGTAGAATTCTGGGATGTTTCTCCTCCAACATGTCAAAACTTCACATTTTGCATCATCCAGAGACTCAAACTTGACTTCTTTCAAATGTTTTTATTTTTTTGGGGGGAAGAATCTTAAGTGGTGAGATCAAGGCTCTAAGAACTGTGTGGAAATGATCCCTATAGAAAGAAAATAGCAAAGAACAAACCTAGCTACTCTTGATGAATATGCTGGGGAGTCAAGATGAAATGGATTGTGCAATCTATTTCCCTCCCTTTTTTGGGGCACTGCACTTACTTATTTTTCCAAAATGCTTTCTTGACAATTTTCAGTGAGTGTTTTTCTTCCCTTTCAAGAATTCAGTCAGAATGATTCCTTTTGAGTCCTGGAAAACTGTGGCTGTAACCTCCTGAACTGATCTCACCATTCTACCATTTTGAGTTTCTTTGGTCCATCTGATCATTTCACTAACCATTGTTCACAATGAATTTAGTGCTGTGGATTGTATTGAAAGATCCACATTTCATCTCCAGTCACAATCTAGTAAAAATCCTCTGCCTCCCTCATTTGCTTCAATCTTAGCCAAAAGTGCTAGAGAAAGGTCAGCTCTTTGACAAGAACCAATTCTTCCACAATGCTTTTGGAACTCAGTAACCTGTGAGATAAGGATGGTAAATGCTGAACAACAACAGTGATTGTAATTTCACAATCTTCCATCAGATTTTGTACAAGAGTCAGTTCTCCATTTGTTGGTGGCTGGCCTTCCATCTCTTGAGTTTTGTCTGATCTCATCTCTGCCATCTTTAAATATTTCAGTAATTTGTATGCAACTATTTTACATAAAGCAGAATCTCCAAAATCTTCTTGCTAAGCTCCAAAGGATTTTCCTGGTTTCTGTTCCAACTTAATAAGAAAGAAATATGATGTTAGCTCTCGCTTCAAAAAGTGTTCCTTTCCAAGAGTGATTTTCCTTGAAAACACCTTGAAACCTCCATGGCATTTTAAGAAATTAGAAAACTTGTCTATAAGCCCCAGATACTTGTTTGAACATGTTCTAGTGTGTTCAACCCTGTATGTATGTATGTATGTATATATATATATATATATATATATATATATATATATATATATATATATATATATATATATATATATATATATATATATATATATATATATATATATATATATATATATATATATATATATATTTTTTTTTTTTTTTCCAGTGACTTTCTGACTTATATGAATGAGACATTTGATGCATGTGAAAAGATACAATGTCACACAATGTGATTAACATTGTGTCCCAGTAGAGGAGCTAAGAACAATACACTGCAGTGCATAGTTTCTACATCTGTACAATGAGGAGCAATACTTCCTACATTTCAGCATCCATGAAAAAGTTTAAGTCAGGAAACAAAGTGTGAAACTTCATATAACATTTCTTTTTGATGGATTAGATTTCATCCACAGTAAAGATTTGGTTTAAATTGGTACATGATCTTTACATAACTGAAAATGTAATTTCATATAAATAACCTTAAATCAATTTGCATTACACTGACATTCTACTGTATAAGATTTGATGGTTTTATTGTATATTATTATGATTTGGAGCAAATGAAGAACTGGAGTATTAAGTCAATCAAACTGCTAAGTCAAAATGGTCACAGGTACCCTACACACCAACTTGTCAAGGGTTTACTGTATTTCTATTCTCAAAGAAAGATTTTCAAAGTCATCAGTTACATGCATTTAGCAAGGATGCATTCTTAGAACTTACTGACCCCCCCCAACCAACAATTCTTCTAGTACCCTTTCACATCTGACATTATGGTATTAATATACATGTGTATATGAAAAAAAACACGTAACCTCTTGTGATCTGAACATCAAAGTCGTAGCCGGTGGTAGGTCAGGTCTAGACGTGGTGACGAGTGTGGTGATGCATCATCTGAGTCCAATTCCACATCACTAGTTTCTGTTGTTAAAGCCTTCCTCCAGCACTTGACTGCTTCGGCAGAGGGGGTGAAGATGCACTACAATGTCACTAAGATAGCACTCCTCTACAGTCAGCAGTGGTACACTTCCAACATATAATGTGAGACTAGATAAAGAACTCCATGTCAAGGAACAATGGTTCTGGAGTATTACAGGAACCACACACCAGCATCTACTCTCTAATAACTCATGTTTTTAGTATGCACTCATTACTATCAACACTTAAAATATCTATTAATAATATTGTACAAAAGTAACTGATGCCAAGATGGATGTTAAAATATCATCCATTTATCAGTCAGCCAGGATGGTGATTGCTGTAATACTCCAAAGCTTGAACACCTCACAGAAGTCTGGCTGCCCTCTGTAAATTCATGCAATTAGCTTTGACAGCCATAAACTCAATTAGTAACCTATTACTGAACCCAGAGGTAAGTTTTGCTGCTACACATAATTCTACTGAACTGACATCCTAATGAATTAATTTCTTGGCTCCCCTCCATGCTGGTATTCAACTGATCACATGAAGGAGAGATGTGGCTTTCAACTCAAGTTAGTTCAAATTAATAAAGCTTAAAGTAAGACCAGTCTTCTCTCAAAATCTTGGAGAGACTAAATTTGGACAATTAGTCACATGACAGTAAAATCATATTGCATAAAGAAAAAATCACCTGAAATTACCCACCATTTTTGTCCCTCATAACTCAAGTCACTGGTTGTTCATAAAGTATCTCTGCTACATTTTATGTTGTTTGATGCTAGTGCATACAAAAGCTTGGGATGCCAATATCCTCCAATAATCCAATCCACAAACTCTCTCTCTCTCTCTCTCTCTCTCTCTCTCTCTCTCTCTCTCTCTCTCTCTCTCTCTCTCTCTCTCTCTCTCTCTCTCTCTCTCTCTCTCCCCATCTCTTGAAATCCTTTCCTCCCTGATGGCTCATCTCTTCATAAACTGACTGCACAACAATTTTCTTCCATGGAAACTTTTAGAATCTTGCTTAACATGAAAATTATTTTGAAGAGGCTGATAAACTTGAGGAGGGGAAGGAAGAATGGTGAAGAACATGAGTGCAAGGGAGGGAAAAGGGTGGGATGCAGGAGCTGAGGAAAGCTAGACAAGTAGAGAAGGAACACTGGAAAAATTTTTGCAACAACCTCATGAACTAAACAAGAACACCTACTAAAAGAACTAAGCAAAGGTGCTTATGGTTTAACTTGAGAAGCTTGCAGAACCTTTAATAGCCATATCTATGAAAAGTTTTACACCACAACTAGAAACAACAAAGAGAAACATGCTCCATCACACATACAACTCTCATCAACTGTCATATGATTTGATTATCTAACACTGAAAATCTCCAGCACTTTCATACAGCTTCCCACTCCAGTACAGTAGAAAAGAGACTATGTTATTCCAGTAGCCTGAGCAAGAGGAATTTTAAGCAAAATAAGTTGTATAGGAGAAAAGGAAAGCAAGACTATGTTGCCTTGAATACTATGCTTGACAATACATATCCTGGAAAGATGGCCAATCTTGAGACCACAAGATCTATCTAATTGTCATTATTCAAGATGGCACTTGCATCATACCACTGAGAATTCTTCTGTAGTAGAGATGGTATAGATACACATCAGTGTTATACACTTAATGGTGTCTTGCCATTTTTAAAGCACCTAGTAAAGAGGAATATCAAACAGCAGACAAAGCAGAAGACAGCTGGTTACATAACTGACTGTTCAAATAACTAGAGAATCCTTCTTGCATAACAGCATGCATAAGTGCTGCAACATTGTCCTTCTAAGAAGCAAATTACCTCTAGGCTTCATATGCTCAGACTATTTTTGTGAGCTCTCATTTGCTAGACAATCAACATCATTTGTCAGCTGAATGATTGCTGTTATCAATATAAAATGTAGTAAGTATTCCCATGTTGTACTCCTTCATTAAATCATAACAATTAATTCATTTTTCTCAAGACATTTCCTTACACAACTCAAGTGTCATGTTGGTATCTCTCTCATCATGTCAACATTTTCAAGAGAGGGAAAACCAGTCAACCAGGCAAAATGTCCAATCAAATAATTACAGTGAAAAACAAATAAGAATGAACAACATACATACAAATAATGCTACCAGTGAGTGGAAATAATGTCAAATTCAAATTATTATAAATGAAAATTTACTTCATGCCACTACATATCTACTATTCACTAGTTCTACACTGAGCCTCAAATATCTACTTTCTTTATTCATGTTACCACTTCCTCTCATTCAAAAGTACCAGTCCTGACACTACACACACTTGATCTACCCTTCAATAGTGCTTCTCTCCAGGCAGCTGCATCACTCACTGTTGCACAATTCAAATTATAGAACATAATGACCAAGAACATTTCTTAAACATATCTGACACTAATTAATAATCTAATATCTCAATAGCTGAAATTTAAAGGGTTAAAAATTTAAAGACCACAAGTAGCAACATTTGCAATGAAAGAAGTGTTAAGTTTATAAACACCTTTTAGATGCTTTACACAAGCAGAGTCACCCCTCTTCACACTAAGGCACCCCAGGTAAGTGCTGTGGCAGAAGTTGTGCAAAAAAAAGACCACTTCCTGACTTGTAGGGTGCAGCACCTGCCTTAGATAACTAAGATAAGGATATGATAAGATTTCTTGATGCATCCTTCTTGATGCAAGTGCCAAAATGAATGAGATTATCTATCCTTCTTGATGCAGGTGCCAAAATGAATGAGACTATCTATCCTTCTTAATGCAAGTGCCAAAATGAACAAACACCTTAATATGTAGTTATGTTACACAAGTTTAGGAATAGTCTTCAAGAAGAATGCAGACATGTAAGACTCAAGTTCTATTCAACTTAACTGCATGAATATAAAGAATAGTTATACCCACTAATCTCTCATCTAACAGAGCCTCGCTTGACAAAAATTCACAGTAATATAATTCTCTTTCTCTTTGTGTGACAAGAAATATTTTTAAGTCAGCATAGTAAGTCAGTGCCACTTGTCATCCAGTTTGTAAACAAAAACATTCAGGAAGGTTGCATAACATCTGAGAACCAGCTTCTGTAGTTCCACTCAAGTTCTGTTGATTCTAAGGGCTAATTGGATTCAAGATTATATATACATTACTATGGTGTAAGAGAAGTGAATTACAGAGGCAGACTACTGGGCCTAGTACTTGATCTATTCCCTGAACAGCAATGATGGAAGCATCTGCTTTAGCCATGCATTCACAGCTTTAATCATTAGTTACCTATTACTACTTTTGTCACTTTTGATCATTGCTATTCCTGCCCACTGCATTGTTTTGTCAGCAATGTTGTCAATGTTGCCTAGATTTTGGGATTTCAAGGCACTGATGGGGATATGAATTTACTCCTGATTTTGGGATCTTATGGTTTTTGAAAATATTCTTATGCTGCTAATACATATGCTATTTCATGTATAGTGTCATTTATTTTGTGCAATATATAATATGAATTGGGGCATTTGCAATGGTCTGGAAAACTGCCAAATTCACCAGTTGACTTAATTTTACACATAAACTCAGCCCACTAGAAAAACATCTTTACCCCAACTGTCTGTTATCAAACCAGCAAATAAAATACTAGGAACATTTTTAGTCATCATCATCAACTGGGGAACAAGAAATATGGCAAAATAAGTTAAATACCACACATATCTCAGCTTTGGGATGTACCATCATCTGAGTTATGAGATAATGAGTCATGAGCATTCAGAGGTATGAGCAGTCTACTCAAAATTAAATTGAGCTTGTTGCCATTCCCTTTGCCAACCCTAAGTTCAAATTTAGCACTACACACCATATTTGCCTAGTACGCCGCAGTCCTTGCAAGTCTTAGCTATGAAACATATCATGGGAGGGAAGAAATGGCACACTGCTGCTAAGACTGGATCGACCCTGTCTTAACATGGCTTATGACAGACGCTCCCATTGGGGAGATGGCCACCCCACATCATCATCCTCAAGAAAGGAATAATCTATCCAAGAAGGATGTTCTGAATGTTCCTAATGACACAAACTCATCAGATTAACTTTTGAGTACATATAAATGCCCCTTATACAATTAAAAAGGAAAAAGAGACAGTGTCTCTGTCCAGTTAGCCTTGTCGAAGCGAAAGCATCTGGGTGTGGAGAGGGTTGAGGAAGTAGAAAATTCCAACCTATAGCAATCATGTAGGAAGTGTAGTCTTGTCAGAGTTATAAATGATTTTTCTTTCAGTTTTCAATATTCAATGTAAACTTCCAGATACTGATCTCATGTGCAGTTTCAGTTTCTCATGTACATTTGCTGTGCCTTAGTTGTGGTAAGTTACAGTGGGGTCAAGTATTACTAAAAAGTAGTCTTACAGTCTGAAACAGCTGTTCTATTTTGAAGGTTTTCCTTGCATCTTATTTCTCACCATTGTAAAACAAGGTTCTTTACACTGAGATTGCATTTAACATAATATTGCAAGGAATGGATCACTATTCTATCCACTGTGCAATACATTTGGCAAGACACTTATGATAAACTTCTGACAAACAACTTAGGATAGACATTCCAAGTTATGATACACATCTGTATCTTTATGAAGAATATGGGCACAGTCCCTTGTGTTTCCGCCACTGGTAGGACAAGCTCTGATGCAGCATTACATTGTTTGTGGAACATATGATAATTTTTTTTAATGGTACTGAAAAATTTCAGTTACAAACTGCAAGCAAAACAAGTTACGAGCAGTCTTCCAAAATATATCTCCCTCACAACTCAAATACCTCACATGTATATGTTTCAATAACACGTGGAAATATGTGGGATGGGATTTTTGGGGATTCATTCCCTGAATATTATTTAGGAATTTTGAGAGTAGACTGTCTGGCAACAATGTTTGCCAGCAGTGAACTGTGCATCCTGCCCTTATTATTTATTATGTCATTACAATTTTACTATATAAACCTTTTAATAGCATATGGTAAAATAATGATCCTACTTCCAAGCTGAAAATGACTACCTGGTGTTGGAACAAATTTCCGTATTATATTTTCCTTTACTTTTAATATGAAAAAATTCATTCTGAGTATGAATTTTCAGGATAAGGATTGCCTGCTTAAAAGCATTAAATTTGTGTTCAGAATTTCTACTGTATAATTCTAAACTAGTGAAAAAAATATCTATTTAGGTGTGATGCTTGCTTCTAAGAACTTCTCTAAGGGATGTCCATGGCAGAGAAATCTTCACTTAATCTTCTTCCCACATTTCTTGTGCTTCAAACTTAACTCTCCCCTTCCCTTTTTTCCGAGCACTCAGACACTATATTCCTCATTTCAATGAAGGTACACCCAACTACATATTTCATGCAACTCTTTCATTTCAAAACCTACACTGCTATGACATTTACTGTGATACCTTCAATATATCACACTGTGCCAATGTGATATATTAAAGGTTGATATATAGGCACTATATATAGGCACTATATGGCACTAT
This sequence comes from Scylla paramamosain, assembly GCF_035594125.1. Taxonomy (NCBI): domain Eukaryota; kingdom Metazoa; phylum Arthropoda; class Malacostraca; order Decapoda; family Portunidae; genus Scylla; species Scylla paramamosain. The sequence goes on along the minus strand of NC_087164.1, from coordinate 4,053,878 downwards.
ATTGATATATAGTGCCAGCCAGTCAATCCTATCTGATGCCTTCTCAAAATTCATGCATTAAAAAAAAAAATCTTCCCTTGCATTCTGACCAAAATTAAATAAGTTATATATCACATATCCTCTCCCCTTTCTACACCCTCCCTACTCTTCATTAATTGATCTGCAGTTTAAGTCAGTATTTACACAAACCTTTCCAGATATACAAAAGAAAAGCCTCTGTAATTCCCTCATTCATTCATGTAATCCTTTCCTTTGTAAAATGAAATAAAAATGGACTTTGTCCAACCTTCTGGTACACTTTTCTCTTTCCAAAGTCACATATATCCTGCATGTCCAATTAACTGCAGCTTTATCATCCTTCACCATCTTAGTTGCAATTCCATCTACATCAGCTGCTTCTCCATTTCTCAAATTTCTCTTAGTTTCACCACTTCTTCACTTCTCATTTTCTCTTCTTCAAGAATTCTCCTCCACCTACTCCAATGACTGTCACAAATGCCTTACTTTCACCTTTGTATTTATTATATTTTCAAAATATCTTTTCCACTTTCCTTTCATAGCCTCTTTCTGTTAAAATCCTTCACCTCATTTACTTCACTGCTCACAGTTATTCCCCTTTCTCTCTAATTCTTAACTTCTTCCCAATACAGTTTTTAGATCTTTATGCTTCTTGCTCATTCATTTACCTGAATTTTATTTACACGCCCTGGTGGTGCAGTGGTCAATGCGCCCTATTCACAACAGGGAGGTCCTGGATTTGATTCCTGGGCCAGGTCAGGGATCTTTGGGCAGACTCCTTTGCTGTGTAGCCCCTGTTCACTTAGTAGTGATTAGGTACCTGGTGTAAGGTGGGAGTTGTGACCTGTTGCTTAGGGGAGGAAACACAAACTCCTGAAAAAATACACATGGTGGCCTGATCATCCTGGGCCTGGTCTTCCAGATTGTTGGTAACATGTGGCAGCCTCAGTATCATAGTGTGTAAGATACTAACATAGGGTTAATACTTAAAGAAGTAAACCAAATATCTCTTCCAAAGCACTGTATCATGCATTCTGCCTTTTGGACAATAAATCTGCAATTTTTATTAATTATTATTATTATCTTCATGCACTATATTTTTGTTCTCTTCTCTCATTTGCTGCATCTTTACTTTACTATCTAATACACTCCAGTTTACTTGCACATTTGCATTTAGTACATTTCTTTGTTTCTATATATAACTCTTTGTTTCCCTCACTGCTTTCATCTAACATGTATTTCTTGCTTCTTCCTACATTTCATTACTTTCATCCAAACCATTCCCTCCATTAAACTGAACAGTACATATCTTCTTGAAAGCCTGAAAACCTTCAGGACTTCATCTCCATTTACATTCTTCCATGCTTCAGTCACTCTTTGCTTACATTTCCTCTCTCTCTCTCTCTCTCTCTCTCTCTCTCTCTCTCTCTCTCTCTCTCTCTCTCTCTCTCTCTCTCTCTCTCTCTCTCTCTCTCTCTCTCTCTCTCTCTCTCTCTTCTCTTTGTAAACTTTTTTTCATCTGTTGATTTTAATTTTCCTAATAATGACAAAGACAACATTCCTCCAACATATCTCTTACACTGTGCATCCACCACATTAGCCTCAGTCTTTCATCTACTGCCACATGATCACTCAATATCTTTTGCTCACTTCTCACATCTTATCTCTAAGTACAGTGGAGGATCATCCTAAATTGAAAGCAAGCATTTTACATGGCAGAGCCAATTGCCATTCTCATTTTGTTCTGATACTCCTGATTCCCCATCTGCCCATCACTTCAATTGTTTCAAAAGCCATTCTTATTTTGTTCTGGTACTCCTGATTCCCCATCTGCCCACCACTTCAACTGTTTCAAAAGCCACTTTGCATCATGTCACTCATCACAATTACCTTCCTTCCTTTATAAGAAAAAAAAAAAAAAAAACATTCATTTACGCCATTAAAAATGTCAGAATTTCATTCTTGCCTTTCACAATCTTCATATTCACTGGAAGAAGCATATACACTCAAACTTGACAGTTCCAATTATATATTTTACTTATGGTATTCTTGTCCCTTCCAATGATATTCACTCACACAGTTCCACACCATCAGATATGAGAAATGTAAAACCTCCATTACTTCTTTCATCATAGCTTTCATTCAACCATATCCACACAGCCCAATCAACCCTACACTACCCAATACTGTATAACCTTCATTTCCCTTTCTGAATTTAGATGCACTATGACCATACTAATGGATCTCATTTATGGTACAGTGGAACCTCAGTTCTCGAACTTAATTAGTTCCTGAATGCCATTCGAAATTTGAAATGTTCGGAAGCTGAAAATATTTTCTCCGTAGGAATCAATGCAAAATGGATTACCCAATTCCCAGACACCAGTCTACCCACTCTTAGCAGCTTATGACATATGCTCCCACAGCCAAGATGGCTGCTTCACAACATTTCCAACTCACAAATTATTTATCCAGAAAGGATGTAATGAATGTACTTTGTGACACAGAACTCATCAGAAGATACTGTTTAGACCATGCAGATATTCTCTTTGTCACTGATCTAGTGAAGGAAGCCTTACAGAGAGGAGCAACCCACTTACTGCCAAAATAAAGGTGATCATAACACTTAAACATCTCGCTGCTGGGAAAAACTACTGGAAAAATGTAGTTGTGCAGTAATGATGGCACTGGGGGTCATCAAGAGGGCCAAAGATGGCTCAGGATTACTCCTGAGTGCCAAAAACTGTTTTGTTTACATTGAGGCTTTTCAACAGGATCACATTTTCCTTATTTCAAAGATTGAATTACTGTCTTACACTCATTTGTCTCTCATCCAAATATATGAAAATGAAGCAAATATTTCTAGAAACTATAAATTAGTAATAAACTGCAGCTTTTGCTGTTTCTTAATATCTGAAATCAAGTAACTCTGTTCTAGAACTGAATTATGGTACCACAACCAAAGCAATAATGAGTTCAACATCTTATTAAAAAAACGATTTGTTCAAAAAGGGAGGTGTTCGGTAATCAAGGTTCCACTGTATATCTAAAACATCCACTCTTCTTAAAAAATTTTAATAAACATTCTTCTCTTAATTTTTTTGGACCTATCTGCATTGAAACAAAGCTAATTCACATATTCATCTTTAACACTTGTAACCTAATCAGTCACTTTATTCCACTATTAAATTAAGAGGCCACTGGCAGGTAATGAATCATAAGCAGTGCTAACCCAGAAGTAGGAGATTCCATTTTGTCAGTAAAAGTCTAAAAACTGACAGTTGATATTTACTGTGCCCACTGTGTCTATTCCGTATTGTGAGGTACACTAATTAGAGAGTAAACAACACAAAGAAGGAAATGGGATCAAATATTGCCAGAAGGAGTACCTCTAGTTGCAAACCCTTTCCCCCAACATCCACAGGGTAGCTATGCTATGGCAATTTGAAATCTTGCAGTCTGACATCTCAAATAAACCTCATTAATTATGGTGCTGGTACTGCACAAGGCAGTAATTTTTTAGGCTACTTCTACTGTTCTTATATGCTTGTCCACATTTCACAATATGTTTATACAGACAAAAACATTCTGTCCCACATTGTTCTCCATAACATCATAAATCAAACTTATCAGATTCACCAACTATTACACTAACATAGATTACATAGATTAATCTATCTCTTGTCTTACACCGCTTGGGTTTTATCATGCTTATCAAACCCCCAGAACTCTTTTACTATAAAGTTAAGATCACTATTTGAAATAAATTTTGAAAATCTTTCTACACCACCACATATTTTAGCTAAGCATTTGGCAAATTCAAAAATACTTGCAAAAGAATGTATATTGGTTACTTCTACATAGTGACAACAAAGTATTATGAAAAAGAAACACTTATCACTAATGGAATAATTTCAGTTGTGCACTGAAATCATGAAAAAAGCTGAACAATACTATAAAACAATAATGAAAACAATACGTTATGAAAGAATACATCCCAGAGCTGGGAAATATACACTTTGGAGTACACAACAGTATTGGGGATTAGGATAAGTTCAGAATTCTATATAAAGTGAAATGGTGTTAGCAGAAGCCCCTTTTCTGTTCCCTCCTACTTTCTCTATCCTCATTTTCAATCCAAAGCTGGAAGTTGCGTCTATGTGTGCAATGACTTTAATCTCCTTTCGTGCCCACACTCTTGAATCTTCCGAGTTTTCCATCATCTGGCTATAGCTACAAAGTCACTCTCAAACTAAATTTATATGTGCTGTATACCTCTCACCTAACTCCCCTGACTATAAGAAACTTTTTGACTACTTCCAAACTTCCAAAGTGGACCACATTCTGACTCGCTTCCCTTTTGTGAAGATCTCCATTCTTGGAGACTACAATGTTCACCACCAGCTTTAGCTTTCCTCTCCCTTCACTGACCATCCTGGTGAACTAGCCTTCAACTTTGCTATCCTCCATGACCTAGAGAAATTAGTGCAACACCCTACTCATATTCCTGACCGTCTTGGAGATACACCTAACATTCTTGAACTTTTCCTAACCTTTAATCCTTCTGTTTATGCTGTTACCCTATCTTCTCTGTTGGGCTCCTCCAATCACAATCTCATATCTGTATCTTGTCCTATTACTCCAATCCCTCCTCAGGATCCCCCAAGCGGAGGTGCCTCTGGCATTTTGCCTCTGCAAGTTGGGGGGATCTGAGGAGGTATTTTGCTGATTTTCCTTGAAATAACTACTGCTTCCATGTCAGAGATGTCTTTGTGTGCCAAATGCATAACAGAGGTGATAGTGTCTGGCATGGAGGCGTACATTCCTCACTCTTTTTCTTGACCTAAACCTTCCAAGCCTTGGTTTAACACAGCCTGTTCTTGTACTATACATGATATACAGGTGGCCCAAAAAAGGTACTTGAACCTTCCATCACCAGAATCTCATGCAATTTATATTTTTGCCAGGAACCATGCCAAGTCTGTTCTCCAACTAACCAAAAACTCTTTCATTAATAGTGTCAAAATCTTTCAAGATTCAACTCTCCTCGTGACTTTTGCCATCTAGCCAAAAATATCTCCAATAACTTTGCTTCTTCTTTCCTTTATTTCAACTAGATGGCACCACTGTCTCTAAAGCTGAACTCTCCACTTAAGCCTTTGCTAAAAAATTCTACCTAGGATGATTCAGGGCTTATTCTTCCCTCTCCTCCACCCTCTGACTACTTCATGCTACTTATTGAAATTATTTGCAATGATGTTTCCATGCCCTCATTGGCCTAAACCCTCAAAAGATTTATGAACCTGATGGGGTCCCTCCTATTCTTAAACCCTCAAAAGATTTATGAACCTGATGGGGTCCCTCCTATTCTTCTCCAAAACTGCACCTCCATGCTTGCACCTTGCCTAGTCAAACTCTTTTAACTCTGTCTGTCAACATCTACCTTTCCCTCCTGCTGGAAATTTGCATACATTTAGCCTCTTCCTAAAAAGGGTGACCATTATAATCCCTCAAACCAATCCAATTGTTTTAATTTTCTGCCTATCTAAAGTTTTTGAATCTATCCTTAACAGGAAGATTCTTAAACATCTATCACTTCACAACCTTCTATGTGATCACCAGTATAATAGGTTCCATCAAGGAAGCTCTACTGGTGATCTTTTGGCTTTCCTTACCGAGTCCTGGTCATCCTCTTTTAAACATTTTGGTGAAATATTCACTGTTGCCTTAGACATATCAAAAGCTTTTGATTTCCAAATTACCCTCCTATGGCTTTCATCCTCCCATCTGTAACCTCATCTGAAATTTTTTTCTGACTGTTTTATTGCTGCTGTGGTAGATAGTCATTGTTCTTCTAAATCTATTAACAGTGGTGTTCCTCAGGGTTCTGTCCTGTCACCCACTCTCTTCCTATTATTCATCAGTGATCTTCTAAACCAAACTTCTTGTCCTATCCACTCCTATACTGATGATACCACCCTGCACTTTTCCACATCTTTTCATAGATGTCCAACCCTTCAGGAAGTAAACAGTTCACGCAGGGAAGCAACAGAATGCCTGACTCCTGATCAATCTAAAATTTCTGACTGGGGCAGAGCAAACTTAGTATTGTTCAATGCCTCAAAAACTCAATTCCTCCATCTATCAACTTGCCATAACCTTTCAGACAACTATCACCTCTTCTTCAGTGACATTCACCTGTCCCCCTCTTCTACACTGAACATCCTTGGTCAGTCCTTTACTTACAATCTAAACCGGAAACTTCACATCTCATCTCTTGCTAAAACAGCTTCTATGAAGTTAGGCATTCTGATATGTCTCCATCAGTTTTTCTCACCCTTCCTTATCCACCCATATATGGAGTATGCTTCACATGTCTGGGGGGAGGGTTCCATTCATATCACTCTTCTAGACAGTATGGAATCAAAAGCTTTTTGT